>NW_010311673.1:37619-65893 GCF_000700745.2 Antrostomus carolinensis
AAAACCCAAACCTGCCTCTCCAAATATGCACAGTGGCTGATACCACTTGTTTGTTTACTGGAGAAGTTTTGCAATGGAGTGTGAAGAGAGGGATGTAACTGTCAGGGTACCATGCGTGGGGTAGTGGCAAAACAGCGGGGGGGAAGCGATGGGTGGGTTTGTGTCTCTGTGCAGAACTGCACATGCTGCTTCTCACTGGTTTTCCTTTTCAATGGGAACCAGCAGCCTCCTCAGTGGCAGAGGGAAGGTGCAGGAAAAGGTTGGGAACCTCTGGTCTGCTGACCTGTGTTGTACGGAGCATCATTACACTTACCACACTTTGAGCTGTGTTCTCCCAGAACACCTAGCAGTGAGAGGATCAGTTCTTGGGGGGTGGACGCCTGGGCTGGGCAGAGGCCGACATCTCCCTGCCATATCCCACCAACGCCATCGCTCCTCCCGAGGGCTCATACTAACACCTGCTGCCTCTATCAGCAGCAGAGTAGCCCAGGTACTGAAGGGTCCCCATATATATTTTCTATACCAGCTCATTTCAGTCCAGATCAGTGAGTTTTTCCATGCCTGAGGCTGGTATTCCCCAGTGGTTTATTTGGAATAGCATGCCAATCCTAGAGGATGTGTAATCTTATGTTGACCATTGGGTCTCATTTGTGTATTTTATTAGTTAATTTTTAAACACTGACCTAGAGCTCTGGATCCATTTTAAAATAATCCAAATTATAAATAAACAGACTGCCTAGCATGGGCTTGGAACAATAAATCAGGAGAAAAACAATTAAACACAACAGAAAAAAATTGGTCTTGAGAGAAAACAGACACTGAAAGAAGAAAAGGCACACCAACATATATTCTAGAGGGAGAGGCAGAAACAGTACAAGACTGAAAGAAAAAGAAAGAAAGGTAAAGAAACTTCACATGCTTTTTTTTTTTTTTAAAAAAAAAGGATTGCATTCGGGCAATAAAAAACACAGCATTAGCACGAACATCTCTGTTAGGCTTAATTAAAACAGATTCATCTTAATGAAAAATCAATCCTCTAAGCAGCTCTTAATATTCACGCTCACCGCTTGTACCTGCTAACTGAGCCCGAGCGTAACAAGAAGAACCTGGACGTGTATCACATTAAAGATTATACACAGCTGAGCTGAACCCTCCCCGCTGGGGAGCTGGAGGCAGCCCCACTGCGAAAGGCAGCCTGGGGAGCGAGGGGAGCTGGTGGCTGCAGAGGGGAGCAGGGGACATGCCGCCCTCCCATGCAAGTAGCCAAGGCTGTTTGCTGCAGATAGGGGAGGGAAAAAGCAAGGGTGGCTTTTCACATGGCCAGCTGATCTTTATTGCCTCCAAATCTGGTGACACAGGCGAGGGTATTTTGTTCTCACATGAGGAGACACGCTTAGCAGTGCAGTGGGCAATAGCAATTTGTTGCCACTGCGGCCCATTCACTCATGGACCTGAGAAATGTCATACCTACACACAGTCTGTTTATTCTGGGATCGTCTCTCTGGCAGCAGCCAACATTTATTTTTCCAGAAGATGCAAGAAATCTTCTGCAGTAATCTGTCCTGGGGAAAACTGCTTCTCTCTTGCCAATAGCAGGAGTTTGATTTATGTTCTTCATATCACATCTCTTCTTTAATTTAATGTTGAAAGTCAGTGTTCTTGCACAGAGCCATCTAGCTTCATTTACTCACTCTTGGACACAGTGATGTGGCAGTGAGTCTCACTGATTAACTACATACTGTGTCTGAAAAATCAAGGCAGTGCTTAGATGGTCCAGAAATACCACTGGACCAGCAGCAGAGTGGTGAAAATGGACTGCCACCGCAAGACCGAAGGGAGCGAAGTCACCACCGTCCCTCCTGAGACACATACTCTCACTGCAGATCTGCAGACACAGTGCCAAACTCTAGGTGTTTTGCTAGACCAGTTGGGTCAGAAAGCACAGGACACCCCTCATGTCCCCACCAGGACTGATAATTTCAAAGCATCCATCAAGCTCCTTGTAGAAGAGCACAGAGGACTCGCTTCTCCTCTTGAGCGAGGCATGCTTGGCATACACTGCCACTGCAGTAAGACCAGAGGAGGGCCTGGTGGCTGTGTTGGTCACTAAATTTATGAATCCCATGATTTAAGTGGGATACAGCACTGTGTCTTCCTTCAATTTTCCAGCCCTTCCCCTCTCAGAGGCAGAAAGGCTGATGCAGCCAGCTGAGCTAAGCTCCAAGGGCGAGTCCCACTCTTGAGAGACCCATGGCAGCTCCAGCACATCCTTCCCCTAAGTTCCAGGCATGCATCAGAGAACTGTTTCAGTCTTCACAGGGCATGCACTGATTACAGCACATAGCATGCAGGCTTTCTCCAGAACCACCCTAAAACAAGTAATCCTTCCCCTTGATAGCACAATATGTAGATCTTGTTGAGAGTTGTGAGCATCACTGGCATTTCACAGAATCACAGAATCGTAGGGGTTGGAAGGGACCTCAGGAGATCATCTAGTCCAACCCCCCTGCCAAAGCAGGCTCCCTACACCAGGTTGCATAGGAAAGTGTCCAGGCAGGTTTTGAACATCTTCAGAAAAGGAGACTCCACAACCTTTCTATGCAGCTTATTCCAGTGCTCTGTCACCCTCACAGTAAAGAAGTTTTTCCTTAAGTCTGTCTGGAATTTTCGGTGTTCCAGTTTTTGCCCATTGCCCCTTGTCCTGTCACTGGGTACTACCAAAAAGAGCCCGGCCCCATCCATTTGGCCCCCACATTTCAGATATTTATAGACATTGATAAAGTCCCCTCTCAGTCTTCTCTTCTCCAGGCTGAAGAGTCCCAGCTCTCTCAGCCTCTCCTCATACGGGAGATGCTCCAGCCCCTCAGCATCTTTGTGACCCTCCACTGGACTCTCTCCAGAAGACCTCTGACCCTCTTGAACTGAGGAGCCCAGAACTGGATGCAGTATTCCAGATGTGGCCTCACCAGGGCAGAGTAGAGGGAGAGGATCACCTCCCTCGACCTGCTGCCCACACACTTTTTAATGCACCCCAGGACACTGTTGGCCTTCCTGGCCATTTCCCCCCCTTGGCTCCCCTGCACTGCAGAACAAGCTCCAAGCTAGGCTTCAGAAGGAGGAGGGGGTCCAGGACCCTTTTCTGGCATTTCACAGCTTGTCTTATGAATGACAGAGCCTTTCTGTATGCTGGTCCCACAGCTACATGTGCTCTGAAGCATGTTCCTCTCTTCCTGACTCATTTTGCTAACCTTCCTGCATGGTCCAGTGGGTTTACCTGGCCTAGGCTCATCTCCGTGCCTTCCACCAGCAACGCCTCTGAGCCTTCCCTCTGCGGCCAGAGGTTTCCTTGGCTTCCTGCGAAGGAGCAACTTGCTTCTCCCACCTTTGGCTAAGCAAACCGACATCCCAGGGAGTTTCCAGCTGTAAGAATGTCCATTTCAGGGGAACACACACTATTGTGTGTTAGATCACACCAGACAGGGATGTGAAGCAGTCAAGGCCAGCAAGCAGGGGTTTGCCCATATCCCAGGCACTCCATGAGACAATACTTTCCCCCTCGCCCCACCCCACTGCAAGCAGGGGAATTCCCAGTGGGACAGAGAGGGGCACCTCGTGGTCCCCAGCCTCTTTGCACAGGATGGAGGTGATGTTCCAGGTGGGGGAAGCAGCACCCCAGTAGTGGGTAAGGGATCGCTGGGAGGTAGATGACTTGCTCTGGGTGATAGGAACTAAACCAAAGTGCCAGAGGTCCAATTTAAGTATTCCAGCTGAACCCCTTAAATTGGATGGGATGAATTGTGAGTTAAATACCATTTGTAAAACCCTTTGGGATCCCTCCTGCATTTCAGTGAGCTGCATGGTAGAGCTGGCTTTCTCAAATGTTTAACCAACAGGACTGAGAGGAGCAAACATCCACAGATTTGCTCACGTGATGTCTGCAGTTGTGAGGCTACCCAAGCACTTGGCGGGCTGAAGGGCAAAAGAAAGGGACAAACTGTGTTTACAGTGCATTTGTGGTTGCTTCCTTCTGGGAAGCAGGGTCCTGCCTGTCCCAGCACAGTGCAGCATCTTGGACCATAATATCCCCAAGCATGAATAACAGTGATTTGCATCAAGGAGTGCTCTCCATCATGTCCACAGGGATATTTATGTCTGACTAAAGATCCCTGAACCCCACCATACAATGCATTGAACAGATTAAATAATTACAAAGGGAGGCTTGAAGCAAATGTTCTCAGGCACCAGAGGCATGCCTACACTGCAACCCAAACGTATGACCAAAGACTTTGTAGCTGTGCAAGAGCTAGCTTTAATTACCTAGCTCAGGTACTGATAACGTAGCACAGATTAGCTGCTCAAATATTTAGTTTTCTCGGGCCAGTTTTCCATCCTAGGCTGTGGGTAGACTGCTAGTTCTGGCAGACTCTGCCTAAACAAGCTGTATCCTTAAACAGAAAGGCTTCTCAGCCTTTCACTTCTAGATCAATGATCGCAACCTGGTATCCCACGGGAACAAGTACGAAGCAATCCAAAAGTCCCACCATGCCACCAAGCTCTTCCCATTATCTCTTTTTTTTCTTGAGTATGCGCCATAAGAACCTTGGGTGAAGTTTTGTGAAAGGCAACCACAGGCAGGCTGCACTTTCCACTCTTGGTCTTGTGGATAATTTGATGTCTCTGCCCCTGGTGGGATGCATCTGATGGCTTCCATGGGTGCTGCATGTACGGCCAGCACGATGTCTGCAGATGTATGTGCAGGCTAAGGGGTTGTGGACCCAGCAGCATCTGGCTGAATGAATTGCCGAAGCAGCTCTTGCACAAGGACTGGGGTGTTGTGGGTGGCAAAGGCAAAAGCTGCGGGTGCAGCTCTGCAGTGGGACAGTCAGTGAGGGAAAAACTGCTGCTTCAGCACTCACAGACCAAACCAGAGTAATAAATAACTACTATAAAGGGTTGAACTGGGGACTCCAAGTACCTGTAACGTGATAATGTTTGGAAACGAACGGCCTCTGAAAGCACTGAGTAAACAGGTCAGGAGGTTCAGTGACTTCACATATTGGAGAGACTAAAAATTACACATTACAGAATGAGGAGGAGTCAGATACTGCTCCTTGCTGACAACCAAACAAAGGCCAACATGGCAGCGCAAGCTTCACACTAGTAGGGATTCAACACCAGGGCTTTCACAGCCGCCTCTGAGCACCTGCTGTTGCTTTGTTATCTTCTTAGGGGAAAGGATCAGGGCTTATTTTTTTCTGTATTTCCAGCTACCTTTGCTGAGGATCCAACTGCCTCAGTTTTCTTGCACAGGCAGCGAGAAGCAGTTATTTGCTAGGTCAGCTTTAGATCCCTGGCTTCTCTATGAATCTCTCACTGGGCTACTTCTATTCTCAAAGAGCCTTCTAAATAACATATACAGTTTCAAGCCAAAAGGGAATTATGCTGTCCAGGCAGCTGTGGTTTATTTGTGTCAAGGTGGGGGCACTAATGTGTATTTGGCCATTCAGAATCACAATTCTTTCAACGTCTTCTAAATCTCAGCTTCATCATTCCTACAGAAACAGTGTCTGGTAACTATTCCAACACCTTAACTATTAAAATGCTGGAATCGGTTTCCTCTTTCTCTGCCTTTATCTTTGCATTTTTTTCTCCCAACAGGTTAAAAAATTATGCATGTGCGTAATTTCCCACCCCAGGATCAATATGACAAAACTTATCATTTACATGCAGTGAAGAACCTTCATGTTAAGAAGTTGGGTGTAAAATTATATCTTTGAAAAATTGATGTTTCTACACTGCTATCATTTCTCCAACTAATATTTCCTTCTGTTCTCTAAATTTTCTCTCCTTAAAGCTTTCATTTTGTGGCCCTGCCAAGTTGTCTATATTTTCTTAAATTCTCATTTCCTCTGGCATGCGTTTCTTGCTTATAGTTACAGTAACTAAAAAAAAAAGACAGAAAAAAAAAAAGATTCTGCACTGAGCCCAATTTCCAGTCTGTAATCTTCTTTTTTAATATTGCTTTACCACCCTCTTTATTCTCATGTTTCTGCTTGCTGCAAATTTACCTGCTAGGTTTGGAAACTATTAATTCACTTCATTTTCAGAACTGTTCAAAAAGAACTAAAGAAGCAGCACCCTGGTCTGATGCCTTTTATAAATTTCTGTTTGCTGTGCAAAGGCTTAATTTGTGCTTTGCTCTTGCTGGTTAGTCAGGGTGTCGCATCTCTTCCCTCTTACACCCCACTCTTGTTTTTCACAGCACCAGTGTTTTTGCATTACTCTGTCTCTTACTTCCTTCCCCCCCCCGCAATATAAGTAGGGGGGTAGAGGTGTGTGTCTCATCAGCACTTAAGGCTAATTCCTGAAACCGATGCCGAGCTTTCTGGGAGAACAGATCACCACCTAGCTCATTGCTGAATTAGGTATCCAGTGAACCAGGTTTGATAGAAAGATGTTTTGTGACTCGATTTTTTGGGGCTACATGAGTATACCCTGCTTATGCAGGAACTGGCAGAAAAACAGTGTTAGGAAAAAGGCCATGAAAGTAGCACTCCTTTCTAACAGAGCGGTAACACCATGGATGGAGTGAATGACCAAGGATATAATTTATAGTAGTACCAGGAGCACCAATTTCCCCCAAAACACTTTCTGAAGTATTCTGAATCTTCACAATACTATGAAGAAGTAAGTATTTTTCAGTCCTTATTTACAGAGATAGAGTGAGTTATCAAGATGTTATTGCCCCGACTTTCAAAACAACAAGTCCATACTTTGTTCATTTGGTTTTCCATGTGCTTACCATAATTGCAGGCGTAATCACAGTACAGACACACACACGTACATGGGAGGCATAGTCAGGGACACTCCCATTTCCCTAAAAACTTCATGCCCATGCCAGTGGTGGAGCTGGGAAGGACCTTGGCATCCAGCTCCCTCAGGCCCCACAGAAGACCTGCGCTGCCTTCAGTAATCTCATCTACAGCCAGGACTTGTAGAAGAAGACTTTGCTTGTATCAATCTCTTTCAACGTGCAGGGAAAAATAGTAGCAAGTTATTTTCCTAGGAAAAGAGGAGGAACATAACAAAACCATCTGCACCAAGCCAAGATCACCTATGACAGAGCTTAGGGCAGAGAAGGACACCCTCTAAGGGGAGTAGGCAGATGACCAGTAGGACGAGAAACAGGAGATCATAGTTTTTACACTTCATCTAAAATTCTAACTCTCCCCCTCCTTTAAACATTAAAAAAGTCTGGCATCCGCAAGACACTTCCTTCAGAGGAGGCAGCTTTCCTTCCCTGGTGCTGCCCTGCGAAGTGAGAGAGCAGGAGGCAAGAGACTGCTGAGTGCTTCAGTCCAAATGAGTCCTGGCTGCCCCTTGGAAACCAAAGTGTGCAAGGAACACCCCTTTGCTCCTGTTGTCTTCTAGACATACATCCCAGCTTGTTCTAGCAACTGAAACTTTGGAACTGCTGTCTTTCAGCTGTCATGTTTTCAGTCCTGGTGGGAGGTGTGGTGCTCCTAAAGCCTGCTCCAGGCCTGTATACTTTCTGTCAGAAAGAGCTGCTTCTGTGAGGAAAGTCTCTCCCCACCAGCCACCTCAAGTGTTTTCAATAAGCTTTTCTGATCATGAAATATTAGGAAACAGGTCCTAAGGCCAGAGGTAAATCAAACTGCTCTATCTAAAAGCAAATGACATTCATTTTTGTCTCTATTTTAATATCTTTTGTTCTGTGGATGAAGGAGCTGATTCTGTTTTCAATTTTACATGTACTTATCACAGCATCACTTTCATTGGAAAAGGCCTTTAAGATGCTGACTTGAACTGTTGTAGAGAAAAGGAGATGCTAAGCTCCCAGCTGGGAATTACTTAGCAATAGCATCTCCTTTTGGAGAAAAAGCAGGAAATCCCTTTAGTGTTGGGTTAGCAAAAGGTGGTAAAGCATGAAGAGAAGGCAAACATACCCAGCAAAGACCCCCAAGGTGTGAATCCTCATTGGCTACAAGCCTACAACACAAAGCTGTGCTCTGATGAAATCCATTACTTTATGAGTGTGCTACCTTTAAATGTTTCTGAGTCAAACATCCTTCAACCATTTTCCTTGACCTTTGTGATTTTTCTGTATATATTCAATGTACTGCAAAGAAAGACCAAAATCCCAGTATGTAAGAGACTTCTGAGGACACTTACAAGCAGACCTCAGCAGGCACTGCTGGGAGCTGAGGTTCAGTCTTCTGGGCAGAAATGCTTTGGTGGCTCTTGCAGGAGGAGCTGCAGTGACCACGCAGAGCTCTTCCTGAGAAGACCAGGTTTCTGGTATATTCAGAGATCTTGATGGGGAGTGAAAGCTTTTGATAACTCTATAGGAACTTGGCGTCCATGCGTTTCTCTCTCTCTCTCTGGATAAAGTCTTGGCAGCTGCTCCAAGTCTATTTTAAACAAAGCCAGTGATTTCTGGAGAAATGGAAAACACATGAAGGGCACAATGAAAAACAAGCAGAAAACTTGACCGCAGGACAGGGGGATACAAGAGTGATAAAGAACATTGCTTCCTCCTCTGGCAGGCAGGGCGAAGACCCCTTCACCGCATACCACCATGCCAGGGCTTCTCACTAGGCTACCGTCGCGGTTCCTGCTCAAAACTCAGAGCTTTTCTCTGCTGAGGTCTACTCCCTTCACTGGTGACCCATGCTGCATGTCCCTTGTCCGGAGCACTCAGATGGTGCTGGCAGCAGGAGGTGGCAGTCATGGCAGAAAAAGGCAGCAAGGGACACAAACAGCGAGGTCCATTACAAAAACTCTGGTACTCAAAACAAAAATAAGTTATCTATAAAGAATGTAATTATGGTCAAAGCCATACATCTGACCTAGGGCCAAGAAAGGGCTGTTTATAACTGTCAGTACGTAGAGAGATGAACCTGTAATTTATATATGCTGAAACATTATAATTTCTGATCCAGAAGCCTCCTTTCCTGTTGAAAAGCTTGGTAACTAAGCCTTGATCACTTGGATCATGTGGGATATCCATGCAAATCCTTTTCCTAAGCTCAGTTTAAAACATTATGTACGTGGATAGTGGGACACATCCTGGCTCTGTGACCTGGCCTGGCCTGTGTTCCTCCTGCCCCTGGCATGAAGTGCTTCCCAGGGCCGTGCACCGGGGAACTCCAGCAGGTCAATAACACAGACAAGCACCTAATACGGCCTCACATCTGTCTTTAGGTCCTGCCTACACAATCCATATGATCAACTGCCTCTATTGCTTCCCATACGCATGGAAGATTGCTATGACATGCTGGGCAGTCTCTGTTTGCACGGTAACCTCTCTGGGACAGGGAGGCTATCTTTGCTTTGTTTTGGAAGGCACCCAACTTGCTCTCAAGCATTCAACAAGCAGTCAAGAAATGATTCAGATGGAGAAGCAGAAACATAACTTGCCTGGGCTTGACAGCATTTCTTTATCAGTTCCCTGTTCAAATCAACTTAGGCTGGCAATGACTAAAAGTAGTGACTGTCTGGAGGGTGTTTGGTAGCTCCCAAAAGCTGTTGCTGTTTTGTTATTTTGGTGCAACTCTTTCAGGAGATGTCCATGACACACACACACACACACACACAAAAAATTGTATCACATCTGCTACTGGTTGGTATCCTTAGAAGCCATCCCAAAAGACAGATCAAGGACTGAATAAGCACGAAAACTTTGGAGAGAGAATTAGATGAAGGATAAGATATATTAGGTTTGGCAACACTATAACCTACCACAAATTTAAAAATTGTGAGTCAGACTCAAAAAAACCCCAAACAAAACCTAAACTAAAAAACAAGACTAGAAAATGCTTTTTAAAATCCTTTTTCTTTTTTGCCCTGCCTTTCAATTTCCAGTTCTACCTGCCCAGTCCTAGGGTCCCTGTCCGTTTACTAACACTGCCAACACTCCAAAATGTCTTGCAAGTGAGACAGCTTTGTTGAAAGTTAAACATCAGAAATCTTCCTGCTATTCTTGGCTCTGGGAGCAGATTGTGGTCTAGTGGTTACAAGCATCATGGCCAGCTGAAACACACCCATGTTTGGGTCATCTGCAAGACATGAACCATGGTCGTCTGGTTGCAAGAGCATGAATTTCCAACCTTAGGGCTAACGAATCAGATGCTAACACAGAAGTAGGAACAAGGTCAAGTTGCTTCACAAAGTTCTCTTGCAGAAGGGTGACAACAAGGATTGTAGAAGGTCCTAATTTGGGATTTCCTTTCAAAAGGCTATGCAGCAAGTAGCTGAGATGTAGTTCTGTGAATTAGAGAGCTGAGTCCCATTGCAAGCTTTGCTCAAAGTGTTCTTGAGTCTCCTAGCTGTGAAGTGGACCATTAACCCTCCAAATATATGGCTTAGCATGCTGAAAGCCATCTCAGTCAGCATAAGTGCTGTAACTGAAACTACGTCTGACAAGGCCCTGCCTAGACCAACTTCTTTTAATTTTTTTTTTTCCCTGAACTATCATCATCATGGAAATTCCTGCAGCAATGGACAAAACCACATTCTTTACGACAGCTGACAACACTGGGGTAGGACAAGGAGGTTTGTGCTTGAGCTGTCTGTACTGTGTTTACCTGAAGATAAACAGAAGTCTCCGAACATTCCACTGAGATTCCCACTCATCATTAGATTAAAAAAAAATGGTGCCAAAAAGGTAGGACACCTTTCCTCACGTGTTTTAAGGGCACAGATTCTAAAATGAGCATGTGATGACCCATTTTTAAACCCACTTAGGGCATGCTTTTACTCTATACAGAGCACACATTCCTCTATCTCCTCTGGTAAAGGTACAGAAAAGTGTTGAACCTTTCAGTACAGCCAATTAATCACTAGTTGGCAAGATGAAGAAGTGCTCTGGACAAGTACCAACTCAAAAAAAGTGAGACATGAGAAACCATATCTTATCACAGACAAAGAAGTGCAATGCACAGAAGTAATGTCCCATTATAGAACTGTGTCTATTTTGAGATTAACGAAATGCACTACCCTATTTTATACAGAGACTCGTAAGTAGAAAAAGAAAGACAAAGGGAAGTTAACATCCTAACTTTGAACTCTACACCCAGATTTCAGGGGCCTGGCCACTCGCTCGGCTCCACCACCCTGAACCAGGCACCTGAGCTGTCCCTCAGGCAAGCTAAGAAGCAGTAGATGTCTAAAAGTGGAGGTCACTCAGGCTGGTGTCCTCAGTGGGGAGACAGCTGGGAGGGCCCTAGGCACACAGAAAATGAGGAGAGTGTGTCCACTTGATAAAGTGCCAAACTGGGAGACTAATTCCAAGCACTTTAACTAAAGATCACAACGCAGTGAAATATTAGGAATTGCAAGCCACATTTACCATGTCAAGGAGAGACCCCCTGTAGATGTGGGCTGTGGTGACCCTCTTCAGCGAGGGAGACTCACCCAAGCCAGCTTCACAAGTGGTTGGTGCAAGCCAGGTGCTCTGCTTTGGTTCTTCTTTTCCAAAGGGCAAGTGAACTACTGCAGTGGGAGTGAGGCCGATTTTGTCTCTGTGGGTGAGGCTACCTGAAGGAAAAGTGCCTAGTTCAGGTGGAGGCATAAGGACCACGTAATATCAGCTCCAAATAACAGCTTACAGCATTAAACATTTATTTTTCTGATGAATCCCTGATTGATTAAGTATTTTGTTCATGTTTGGGCACAACTTGAGGCACTATTTAGTTTCCCCAGTTATCTGCTCCCAAGAAGCATGACTCACAATGGTACAGGGAAGGAAATGAAGGGAAATGCTTTGCTACATCCGACTTTGCAGCAACGATTGTCATGTTGTTGTTACTAGTGTAACCCCAGGCAGGGATATTGCCATGTGGGGCACAGACGTGGCTGCCAGACTGACGGTGCTTGGACAGCAGAGCCAAGCTGCTGCTCCCAGGACAGAGGTGCCAAACCATCGCCATGAGTCCCACATGCTGCCAGTCCCGCTGGGAGAGCCAGTGGCAGCAGGCAGGGTGCTGGGCACCTCCAGATGCAGAGCTTTCCCCGAAAGCCAGCTGCAACTACTTTGAAGTCAGCAGGAGCTTTTGCCAAGGAGTTCAGTGAGCTCTGGGGTGTGTTAGTTACAGAAATGACTTTGGTAAGGTTTCCTTGCAAAGTGACACGAGGACGTACAACTAGGGCATTGGAATATAATTAAGAGAAGAAGAAGTTAGGATGGGTATTGGGGAAAACCTTTTGTCAGTGAGATTTATTAGTAGGTACAGCAGTCTCCCGAGGGAAATAGTAGAAAGGCATTCACTTGGGATGTTTAAAATTAGACTAATGAGAGTGCCAGCGAATATTCTATGGGGAGCGTGCTCACACTGACAGGCAAAATGAGCTCTGTGACCCCGTCCTGTCAGAGGAGGGCTGTGTGTGAGCACCGAGGAGACCAAGAGAGCTGGCTGCCGGCTGCGGAGCCCCGGGCTTCCCTGTGCAAAGGGGAGTGGTGCCAGGAGTGCCGCAAGCTGCTGCCCCGGCGCTGGAAATCATGGGCAGGTACGTGGAGAAGACCCTTTGGGAAAGACACTGGAATCCTTTTTATAATAACAGCATCTCAGCATCTTCTTGCCAAATGATGAAAGGGAAGGGGGAGTGCAGCGGGTGACCACGGGTAGGGTGGGGAGTCAGAGCAGCTGCCCTCCCCCAGAACTGCTCTGCCTCCAGTGGCACCTGCTGAGACCTGGCCAGGAGAGCAGCAGTCCCTCGTGGAGAACAGCACCTTGCTCCCAGCACACTCTTTAGCCACTTGTGCTGGCAAAGAATTAAACCTGGCTCCAGCCTGACAACCTGTTTCAGCTGCCCACAAAGAAAGTTGTCCCACACGGTGAATTAACAGTGTTCCTGCCCCTTTCCATCGCGTTCCCAAACCCACTGCTGCTCACCCTGTTTCCTACAGGCTGGTGGACTCCTTAGGAAGAGCCATTTTCTCAACCAGCCCCCTGCTTATCAGTCGTAGCAGTAAGGCAAAGGTAGCAAAGGTGTCCAAAAGTGTGAATTTCTCAGCAGTGTGGGTGACCCTGCTGTTCCACACTCAACAGCTGGCACAGCAGAGAGTTGTGGTCAGGCCGACCACCATGGCCAGCCCTGAAACATTAATGTAAGCCCCACTCTCCTGCCTATGCCCTTGTTGTCTCAGATTGACTTGGCATGTCCCAATACCACAGTAGACTGCTACAACAAATCATCTACAGTAATTTTAAAAAAGTGGTGAAGTAAAGCAGTTGAAACAAGCCATTTCTGTACCGATTCCATTATCTTTTCCCATCTATTTCTGTTGAAATTTTTGCAAAAACTCATAGTATTTTAAGAAGTCAAGCCTCATTGTCCTCTTATTAAGAGCTATCTGTCTCCATGAAAACATAGTTTCATGACTGTTGCTGTCGTGATTTGAGCAGCAGACGTAAACAGGGTCATCTCCAGCCATAGTGGGTGGATGTTTAGTTTATAGCACTGAGGTTAAGAGTGAAAGCGTGTGACTAAGAGCAGAAAACAGAGGAGCCTTTGTATACATCAAGAGCCCTGAGGCAAAACACAGAGAAGGAGAATGCTGACACAGACTTTAATGGAGAAAGAAAAGAGTCCATTATGAATGTTACAGAGAACATAATTCATTTAAGAGAAATCAAGATTTAAAGGACTTATAGAGGGTAACATGAATACTGACGTCAGTGCATCACGCTTGGTGGTTTGTTGTCAGAGTCTGTACGTGTGCTGGGGTACCACGCATCATGTCAGGTGGAAGACAACTCCCTGCCAGAAATTATCATCCACTCTTTTGTTAGATTCCTGTTGGAAACAGGTTTCTTTCAGTTCAAGCCTTTCAACAGGAACCAGTGATAGGCACAATGAAGCAACTGCAGCTCTTGCATTTTAACACCAATATCTCCCAAAACTGTCAAAAATAGCTTTTGGGAGTTTTTCCTTCCCAAACCCCATCTCTCCATAAACAGAGGGGGGAGGAGGGGGGGCAAAAGAAGGAAATGGGGCTGGATTACTTCTGAATTACCTAGGTATGAGAGCACAAGGAGAAAGCTGGTTAGCAGGGCTGCTTCCAAGCTTGCACGTACATTGCAGAGACTAAGGACCAGCACATTTACTGCACCGTAAAACAATGTTATGAGTGCTTGAAAAATATTCCCCAGTCCAGATACTGTAGTGGCTTTTTAACTTTAACTTCAGCAGCCGGAGCCATGAAAATTGAGTGCTTTGTGCAGTAGCTTGCGCAACCAAAGAACTTTCTCGTCCTCAGAGTGCTTTATTATTTTTAACGAGACAGGCTGAGCACTACTTGATAAACATTTTTTCCTTGAAGCAGTAATCCTACTTAAACTTTTTACCTTGTCCCTACAGCATAGCACTAGGAAGTTAATAACAAAACTCATTTTCTCTTAAAGTGCTAGTCGTGTTAGTACTGAAAGTGAGGGACATTCATTGCCATGAAAGAAGCCATGGCTGGAAATAAATTGAAAGTGCCCTGTTAGTATGCAGGCTTAGTCTTTTAAGAAGAAAGCTTCTCCAAAGTACATTTTCCAGGATATCCAGTTTCTTTCAAACAAAAAAAAAAGTATTACTATCTGTTTAATATGAACCTTCCAGCCTGTGGTGTTTGGTCCTGATGCCTAACCCTGACAGTGTTTCCATGCACCCTGTGTCTACTCTGCCATGGCCGGGTGACAGACAGCAGGTCATGATAAAGCCAAACCACAGAGCCAAGATTAAGCCAGGAGATGTCAGAGGAAGGGAGGCCGTCCATACATCTGTGCACTTGCCTTTGCTTTGAGCAAGGTGCAATGCATCCTGCTGTTTTGGCAAATGCTTCTAGGGTGGCATTACAAACTGTTTACTTTTAAAAGCCATTCTTCTCTTTGATACAAGAATTATTAAAGCTTTTAAGAGCAAGACTTCAATTAATGGTGAGAATTCAACCACACGAGAATGAGGAAATTCAGAGCCAACCCTCCCATCTAAGTCAATCTCACTTCTGTCCCTTCATATCAGTGTGTTACAAGAGGCCCTTTCACGGTCACATGAGGCTGGCCAGGGGACACACTTCTCACTAGATCTAATACAATGAAAAGAAAAACTGTCTTTTTCCCCCTGTGGTCTTAGATGCACATGTGGCTTTTCATACCACACACATCATGTGTTCTTGGAATGAAAGGCCCTTTTGTAACACGCACACACCAGCCGAGGCAACTTAACATCGGGTAGGATTGTTAACTGGGTTCCCTAAAGCCTCCCATGAACACTGCGCCCGCAGCACCGCACTGCAGGAGGAATGTGGTTGAAGGAATTTGACCACCTATATTATAAATAATTTGCAATACACACATTGCCATTTCTGCTCCATGCAGGTTAACTACTGTTACTTAATGGAGGTAGTTGTTCCCTATAGGAACAGAGTAAAACTTAAGGACAGGCCTGATGATTACCAAAACGTGTCTTGCTGTCGCTTGGGATGGCCACAACGTTCTCATGTCTGTGTTTGAAGGACTCATCACCACTTTACAAGCCCTCTCAAAGCCAGGGCCACCTTCCTCCACTGGCTTAACATCAGAAGACCAGTAAGAACTGTATTTCTGTGCTAGGATTACCAAGCAATGAGTCTTTATCCCCAAGGCCTGAGTGCCTCTGAATGTACTCGCGTAGGCGGTAGGTAAGGAGCCATCAGTCAAAGGTTACATTTTGCAAATTTGGAGGATGCATCCCACGTATGTCTTAAGAGCTCTTCCTGATCTGCAGCAGCAAGTTAACCCTGCAGCTCCAAGTACCAGCAGCTCTCTATCCAAGTGTGGGAATATATCTCCTTGAAAGACTATTTCATAAATTAAATTACACTCACAGAGAGCAGTCCAATTGGGAAGGAAAATCTTGTCTTTGTTGCAGGGCCTAGTATTAGGGTGCACATAAAGGATCTACCAGATATTTTCAAAGTTGAACAACCCAAATTGTATCACTGATTTGGGCAACTCCAGAACAGGCCAGCTGTGTAAATGCCCTCCATCCCTTAAAAAATAAAACAAAGAACACAGACAAAGAATTTATCAATTTTATTAAAAATTGTACCAGTTATTAGAAAAAAAAAATCCAAGTATTAAAGTATTAAAAAGCACCAAAGAAAGAAAGCACAAAGCAAATATACTGCACAGATACAAAAAAAAAGGAGCTCTGCCCAGTCACCATTGGTACAGGCAGGAGTCCTGGAGGCACACAACCAGGATAAACAAAATGCTACATTCTCACTGGGTCTCAGTCCATGGCAAAGAAGGTGTGTGCACTTCAGGACTAATCCAGACAGCAATCTCACAGGAGAGCATCGGGTTTGCTTCTGCAGCAGGACAGTATCATATTCTGGTGAATATCAGAACCCACAGGGAAACCCTCAGTTGAGGGAAAGTGTATTAAGTACATTGCAAATTCTAGCTCACCTTACCCTTTTTGTTTTCCAGATGAAGGACTCAAAGTTTTAAAAAAGAAAAAAAGAAAAAAAAGTAACCCACCAAAGTAGAAAAGTCATGCGGGAAGGGGGGTAGAAAATGTGAATCCACATTTCACAGTACTCTCATCAGTGAATTTTACTGAGAAACGTGTCAGACTGTATTACATACCACTGAAGAGAACAGAAGAGATAGATGGTTAGTTTTACCAAAAAACCCCCAACAGCCTAGATACCCAAACTCAAATTTAGTGGCAGCATTTTCAAATGCACCCAGTGGAAACAGACATACAAATCCCTTGGGCTGTTTTGAAATTTCCCTTTTACACACCTAACTTCTGATATTTATTTAAGGAGATACTGACAATGTTGTGTTTCCATCACACCAGTCTCTCCCTCTTTTGTCATCAAATTTTCCTTCCAGAATACTCTGATCAAAACTGGAGCTGAGGAATCTGTGACGATGCTCTCCTGGAGCTGTGTCCACAAATCGGGGAGACTCCTTTAGATTTAAGAATAACTTTATACATGCAAAATTTCCATAATAGATTTTAAAAACAGTTTAAGAATCTACCCTTCCCACCCCTCCGTTCCCCAAAGGCAGCAAAGAGTCTGAAGACAGAACTGAAACATGGCTTTAAAAAACAGCCCACAGACTTTAGGTTTCGCTTCCCAGAAACCAACTTCCAGCATGGGATTCACAGGAAGAGACCCTCCTTTCTGTGGCTTAGGGGAAAGGTGAGGCACGTGGAAGAAAGAAGGGGTAGGGGATGTCAGAGGGCATTCAGTTTAAGAACACACACGCACACACACGCGCACACACCCACACACAATTACATTCCAGTGCATTTGATGTGTTTGGTCTTTTCTGCTTTTCCTGGTGGAGAAGAACTGAGCTGTGTAACACCTGTGTGAACACACGCAAACCAAAGAAACAGAGACCACTGAAGTCTTTAGGAACTGTAAAAGATTGTCCTAGGATCTTTTATCAATTCCTTGAGGTATTTCTTCTTGCTAAAACAATCAAAGGCAACAGGTAGGCTTTTTTGCAAATGATCACAAATGCCACTTTGAAAGACAGACTCTTTTGAAGGACATTATTAAAAACCTTTGTTGTCAAATTATGCTAATACTCGATAGTGCTTGGTCCATGTGCAGAGCTCCCATGAATATGAACGGGCATTCCATGGTCCTTTTACTTATAATCCCGCAGTAAATATTGCTGGTAAAACAAGGCAAGACCTCCGCATATCTGCATTCTTGTTTGATCCTAGCACTTATGTTGAGTGCTCTCCCTATTTTTCCTTTTAAAAATACCCTCAACAGCTCACCATTCAGCATGTCACAGTCTCACCATTCCCACAGCTTCAGCAGACACAGGGGTCAGGACCAGCAGCGGAAGGGTGGAATTCATTGTAGAGTGGATGGGGTCACATTGCAACAACTGCCTCAAGTAATTTTGCTTTTTCTTAAAAAAACCCAACCCTTCTCTCTAGCCTACTAATGGGCAGAATCTGCAGTCTCCCAAAAGAGTGCTACGCCCCACACTGAATGAAGTTCAACCTTGGGTACAGCTCCAGTGACTGCTAAGGAGCAACTCCAGGACTGTAGTAACCTCACACGCACGCACGGCCTATACCTTTAATCCAGGCTTGAGGGGGAAAAGTAAATGGCCATTAGAAAGGAAGATGTCTTTGCAATCACCCTTTCTACATCAAGAAGAACTGTGTTCCTTGCCTCTGTTGATACACAGCTCCAAAGCAAAGGCTGATAAAGAAGTTTCTTTCAAGACCCCTCTAACGAGAGTTTAGCCAATAAACATTTAGTAACAACCAGCTATTTAAACTGAGATATGTGATGAGCTATGCAGGAATTCAGTCCTACCAGGGATTATCAGCACCTTGGGAGAAAGCTGCAGTCCCACACATAGATCCAATGGCAACACCTTCCATGCGAATTCATCCCCTCCCCCTGCCTTAGCTGTATCCTATTTATGGTGGGTTGCAGCTATCCCTGGGCAGTCACTTTGTGATTACTGGCTCAGCTTTCAAGAATTGCAGGAAACAAAAGTAAAACTAACTATTCCCTGCTAGCACCAGGCTTACTGGATCCAGAGATGGGCAGGTTACAAGATACTCAAAAGGGTGGTAAGTTTGGAAGGGACAGGAAGAACTCCATCCCTCAAGGAGAGACCTGAGGTCTGAAGTAGTTTTGGAGATCTAGGGAAGTCCAAGGCTGCTGGTACTATCAGCAGCAGCTCAAGCTCTTCTTAAGAACTGCTCATTAAAAATAGGAATTTGTTTTAGGAGAAAGATCTGACTGTTCTTTCTAAATTGTCAGATGGTAGTTTTACAACTACAACACAGAGAAACGTTGTTCCCATTCCTTTTACCAAGACAAACTAATATCTAAAACCCTGAGCATATTCCTTCATCAACAGGACTTAAATCATGTTCCTTGGAACCGTTTCCCCAAAACAATTGATGTATGTCTGTGGCCACACTGCAGTAGCTACTCCTCAGGGAAGATCTCCTCAGTGTGTGCTCAAAGGGCCTTACTAATATGGAATGGGTGACAAAAACATGGGTATTGTGCATCTGTGTATTTGTTGATGAAGGTATTAAATCTTCCCACTATTTCCTTAAGCAGGTGAGACTGTAAGTATGAAGTAGATGCTTTTCCCTAAGTGAATATCCAGCCTGCCCCTCCAAATCTACACAAAGCAAAATAAGACTTTTGGGTTGACAGAGCATATTTCCTTTCTCCAAGATATGCAGATATGGAATATAATTAAAATATATTATCGGTGGTTGTAAATCTCTGGCACTAGTAACCAACATGCATATTGCAGGAAGTCAGCCTTTGTCTAGCATTAGCTCTATGTCTCCAATGAAGTATTGTTGTTCAAGGAGATTTTAACTTGAGACCCTGGCACGACCAATTTTGATAAGTCTGTTGTTACAGGGGGAAATATGGACTGGCAAAGATGTGTCTTTCCCTGAGCCAAATGACTCTATTGAGAGAGGCAGCCTGACTGAAGAATAGTTTCAGACACTTGTTTCCCCATGTTAAGAAAAGTCTTACCCTAGATAAATTGGTTGAGTCGCAACACCAGAAAGCACCAGTACCAGACCTATCTTTCCAGCTTATGCATCCAGAGAGCAGGCCTTATTGCCCTGTTTAGAAGTCAAGTCAAGTCAAGGCAGAGGGGATGGGGAAAGCTCACGATGTTTTTAAGTGTCAGATACACTTGCTGAATTTTTTGTAGCTTGCAGGGCAGTTATGATGTAGCTCTGACTGTTCCTGATAAAGGGGTCCTGGCAACCAGTGGGAAATCCTAGAGCACACTGTGCAGGCAGGCAGCATTGCTGCATTGCTTCCTGAGCCTCGGCACTTCCACTCCTGCCTCTTTAAGAGCTTCTGATTTAAGAGTCTTCTCCTTAGCATCCAGCTTCTCAGGGGTCCCCAGTTCAGTCTGTCCTTGCACTACCCCTCAGGCTTTCCTCTCCATTTAAGTCCTCATTCTCCAATGACCAGCGCTTACTCCAAGCAGACTGTGCAAAGCAGGGTATGGAAAGCCTCATCTCTGTCAGCATGGGCAGAGAGTGGCTTCCCATATTGCTGCAGCACAATCAGCAACAGCTATCACTGGTATCCCTCTGGGCAACTCTGTAGTGCACATGCTTAAAGAAACAACACAAACCCAAAAACAATCCCCCTTCCTAAAAAAACCTCCCACCCTCCCTCTCCATAAAACCCACCCCCCAAAATATTACTTGAGATTCATTTATATGAATTATTAACCATCATGGACAAACACGACTCTAGCTCTAGCTAGAAAAATAATAGGAGAAAAAAAAGCTTTTCTCGCATAAACTCTCCTTATGTTGAAAGAGTGTGACTATGAATACATGAAAGTGAAAAAGGCTTGGGACCTCTTTCAGGGAGCTAAAGCACATTTTGCCACAGTAGAACAGGATGCAAATCAAGAGAATGGGGCTAGGAGAAAGGCAGAAAGTCCAAATGTAACTGTGTTCAGCAAATTGCTACCAGACACTACAGTGCAATGATGAGATTATACCAATACCAAAGGAAGCATGAGTTAGAGAAGGATATGCAGAGAGGAGTGGAGGAGAAAGCATATGTGCAAGTAAACTACTCTTCCTGTACAGTAATGCTTATTCTTCAGAGTGGACCAAGAGCAGAATTCCTCAACACCTGAACAGGACTGAAGAACAATTCTCTGGACAGCTCTTCCTCACGCTGGTTGTATCATCTGAGACCTACAACAAGGTGCAGTGGCAATATGGAAGCAGTCTGAAGAAAATAAAGTCTGTATTGCCTTTCTGTTCATGTTTTACCCTAGTTGTCACTGAGTTTGTAAATGAATGGTATTCAAGGCTACAGAGAAATAGCCATCAATATTTAAGGCTACTTCCTTTTGGCAGGGTAATTTCCCTGTGCTGGTCCAATAGTGTCAGTCATATGGACAAACTTCCGAGTGCATACAAACCGGGAACTGGTACAAGACCTCCCTTGAAGTACTGTTACTGCTGCTAGTCAATATATGCTTCCAGCAGCCTCCAAACACTACACACGAGAGTAATGGACAGGCTGCTTGTACAGTGTACGTGCCAGACTAGTTGCTAATTCATTTCCCTGTTAAATCCCGAAGCAAAACTATCGAATGCCTGGGACCTAAGCCTTCCTGACCAATCGCACTATAGTAAGAGAAAAGAAAAACAGAACAAAATAAACACCCATCATAAAACTAATAAAAACATATACATTAGCATTGCAGAAGAATGACGCTTGTGTCATATTCCATGGTTTTTGGCTTCACACTGACTCACGGGCACGGCGAACACTGAACTGGAAGGAAACAGTGGCAGAAAGTAATAGCCACCAGCAACCCCAAGAAGGTTTAATTTTAAGACTGTTCTACTGAAACGATTTTGTCTATTGATGGCAATGACAAAGAACAAATTCATGTGAGAGAGCTGCAACTGGTGCCCAATGGAAAGATGGAAGAGATCAGATTTCTTTGTGATTTTCTCTCACACAGCATGCAAGGAAATAAACAGTAACCCATGCAGAAAACAAGCAACCCAATGGATATAAGCTACTTGAATGTTTTCATTGCTAAAAATAACTTTCTTTGTGGAGGAATCGAGCATCTCTGCTCTGGAAGATGCCCAAAGTATGTTTAGAGTCATCAATCCCAGACATCGTTTTTAACTAGCAGCCAAAATGACACTCCTGCACTTTACCATTGACTAACACACAGGGCAGCGGAAGCCCTCCCTTGCACAGAGGTCACCGGCGTGGGGAACCAGCAGCAAGCTTTACCAAACACACCCACATTCTGGCTTTCCTTCGACAGTGTTGGACAAGAGCTCCCTGCCTCGCGAGGCAGGCAGCAGCAAAGAAGAGTCCATAAAAACCCCCAAACTTGAAGACGAGTATCAGAAATTCAGAGTCCTCACATCCGGCCGGCGGTGTGCAATGTCTCGCCCCCGAACCAGTGTTTGTTCAGTGCTCCCTGCAGACTGGATGTGGCCTGAAACAGGCGGGCGAAGCTCACCTCTGCCCAGTGTGGTTCCTGTTCGCCTCCGCGTTTAAGGCCAAGTTGTGTAGGAAGAGAAAAAGCTGCCACCACACTTGATTTCTGTTCTGCTGATGCTGTAGAGAAGAACAGTTGAAGCAAGGTTATTTATATTTCTAAAATTGCAACATACCACTTCTCTTTTCCAATAACAACTCAGTTACACTTTTCAAGAGCAGACACTTTAATCCCATCAGCATAACAAGGGGGTGCAGCAAGGGATGAGGGGAGAGAGGGAAATGATAAGTTCTCCAGAAATAATTGTAGCTCTAACATTACAAAAAGAAAAGAGCAGACCCTTTATGCATTGTGCACAAGAGGATTAAACTTTTTTTTTTTGCTTGTAGGATTTTGCAGAGTTTAGCCAAGTGCTGTTTTTAATCAGATTGGCTTCTGAGCCTTTCAAAAGCCCCAGCTGCATGAACAAACAACCTTTTTTTTTTTTTTAAAAAAAAAGCCCCCCTTCACCCCAAAAGTAAAAAAAAAGAAAAAAATATAACTGGTGATCCATCTGTAAGTGATTTGACACCGTGAAGGTCAAAGGGTTAATCTTCAATTTAAACCACACTGCTGAGACAGCAAAACTCTGATTTCATCTAGTACAAGAAAACACATTCGTGCACACACACACTCCCCCACCCTCCCCCCACCACATTTTCCTTCCCAGCATCTCCAAGATAATACTGCCCTTTTTATAGCCACTTTTGACAGTAAGCCATAAATAATCAGCCTTGGAGCCCTTTCCTACTGACTGGAGCCAATTAAACCTTAAGCAAGAACATACTTGAAAACACACAAAAAACCAAAACCAAGAGGTTATTTCAGGTCCCATTGTCAAGGAAGAAACACAGGAGTTGAGTTTCAGGGGGACACCAGACTATAGAATGCAGCTTTGGGGCACGGACACTGTTCCTTCTTTTGTTATATGTAATCACCCCTGCAAAAGCGGCTCCGATTATACCCCCACCTTCCTGCACTTTAATGGCATCTCATACAAACAGGTGGGTTTCTCTTTACATTGCCCAGCCTGGGATACTATTTCACCTCAATAACCGACCCTCTATTAGAAGTCAGTCTTTGTTTTCTCATCCAGAATTCCATATTTGCTAAGCAGGACTGATCATTTCTGGAAAACAAAACAAAACAGCCTCAATCTCTCCCCTCACCCCCAATCCCCAGCAGACAAGGAAACACAAGACTGGCTTCCAACAACTTTGCCTCAGTACACAGGAGTTCATAAAAGAGCACTGAAGCACATTATACGAACAAGATGTTTCAACTCAGATTAGCCCAACAGGGCAGAACAACACGGTTGCAAGGCGTTCTTTACGTAATCACAACTAAGAGAGAGTCACAACTGGAGTTGGTGTACTGGAGATGTGTCAATAGACAGCTCTTCAAAGCCCCCCCCGATAGCCATTAAGTTATGTTTGTATTTCAGTGTGAGTGTGCCATTTGAACCACAAGTACGCACAAAACAGGTGTCAGAAAACCTGTGCTCATCTCGCATCTTACCAGTGGGTCATTTTTCTTACCTTCAAGAATTAACAGTTGCCTCCTGGATTTAGAAGAGTTCACATAGATCCCATCACACATTTCAACACCACTGTATTTGGAGCACAACCCACAGACAGCAGCTCTAGAGACTGGTATCATTTACTTCAAAGCAACCAGCCCTGGGTTCAGTCCATACTGATTGTCCAGGCATTGCCAGGTTTACAGGTGAAAACAATCTTCTATAAACTATCCCCTAGGGCTGGGTTACACAAACTTAATTTAGTCTCAAAAAGCAAGATGCTTTTTGTTTTGTTACTTGCCGTTTGGTTTGACCCAGCTTGTTCTTCCCCATCAAGCTCCAGAGATTCTTCTCATCCTCCTCCATAGAGCCAGACTCCCAAACCTGCTCAAACGTGCACATGGAACCACAATGGCCCAATGACATCTAGATACCATGTTTTTATCATGCTATTACAGCTTAAGCAGACTGCTCCTTAAACAGAGGTCTTCAGAGTAGCAGGTCAATGAAGTGGCACGGAAGCACAACACCGCCTTTTCCACAAGCAGGGAGCTATGCTAGGAGAGCATGGTGGGCAAACATACTATAGATGCTCTGAAGACAATCTGCTTGGGCAGATTATTTTATTCTATTGGCAGTCAAGAGGGTAAAGAAGTGTCTTATAGGGACTTAGTATGGGAAATGCAAAGAATGTTTAAAAATTGGTATCAAAATCTTAAACTTGAAATATATCTCAGCTTCCTTGGTAGACTCTCTCTCAGGGCACTTTATAAAGCGGGTTAATTTGAGGGCAGATGTGAGGAGGTGTGCTGATCTGGCATGTGCAATTTCAACTATTCCACGTGTAAGAATTCCAGTATTAATGTAGGAGGCCACTTTGTACTTCTCACACACCATAACAGATTTCTAAATATTCTGTCTCCTCCTTAAGTTTTATGTATCACCTCAGGAGAAAAGGATTACTTCTGTGCAGTGACAGGTAAAGGAGGCCATGTCAGGGAAAAACAGTGGAAGGATTAAGCTCATTCTCCTCCCCTTTTTTTTTAAGGGGGGGAGCTTTTTGAGGAAGGTATTGGGTTTTGTTTTTATTTGGTAAATAAGTGGTTTAGAGCTCTACTTTAAGAAGGGTTACAAACCTGCAAGAGAACCACTGGGATATAGTAGCAGAAATACTGAGAAAAACTCTTTCTTTTTTTTTTTTTTTTTTTTTAGTTTATATTCTACTGTGTTTATTTCATTGCCTCTTGAGGCCACTTTTTTGGTGCAGCATTTTTGTCCTTCTCCAGTTAAAAATGTTTCACACTACTTGCCTAAGACACTCAAAGAGATTTCCACGCAAGAGCAGAACAGGAATTATTTTACCCTTGTTTCCCCCTGCTTATAAGAAGCATAAGATCTCAAATCACTTTATGAAGGACATTGACACCATTAATTTTGTTTTGAAGTGAAAAAATAGAGCACTAGGCTAAGGGCAGCTTTCCAGGTTTTATTCCTAGACCTGGGGCTAGTATTTCCCTGGGTCCGTATTCAGCCAGCACTTCCTTCCGCGGTGCTGTTGTTCCACACACACTTTCCCTGGCGTGCGCACTGCAGCAGCCCACTCGCACTGTCCTCTCCTCACGCTACTGCAGGACAATGAACTAGAGCAGGACGATGATCAAGGCCAGAGCTGATCTGATAAAGAAGTTGCCTTTACTATTGATCAGGTTGTCGTAATCCATCTGATCCATGGCATCATGTAGTCAAGCTGATGCTTGTGCCAGCACAACAGAAAGGTGACCTGAGGAGAGGAGCAAGCTGGGATTGCTTGCTTCAGCAGCAAGCCTGGCTCACGGGGCTTACAGAGTTATGACTTCACTTCTGGGCTCATCTGCTTTCCGTGGTACTAATCCCGCATGGGACAAGAGACACCAAATGGAAATGGCAGATATCCTTTGCAGTAGAGATAAAGCAATTTATGGAAAGAACTGGCCCAACCTAAAAAATGACCTTTTCACAAGTTTCAGTAGCTTTTCCCTAGATACGCCTCTGCCAAGACCAAAATACTCAAGTATTTCAAGACTGAGGGGTTTTTGGTGTGCTATAATTTAGCTGCCAGGAAGGACAGAAAACTCAGGAGAGTGACTCCATGAATTTGGCATCTACATTTTTCAGATGTGATACGTTTAAAGTAAATCCTTACAGTTTTCTAAGACTCATAACTATTGTGGCATAGGTTTATAACCTTCCTAAGATTCACTATGCTGATTTGTCCCTCATCAGAACAATTCAATCCTCAGAGTCACTAGTGCACAGAGGTATCAGGGCTGAACACTTTGCCACCTCCATGTGGTAGCAACACAATTAACATTTTGAAGCTCCTTTCCCAAGATGGAAAGAAGCCTCTTTTGCCCTCTACACTAACTGTAGCTGAAGAAGACTAGACTTGTGAATACAGTAAGTCAACACAAAGCTGGAAACACATAAAACCATTTCCTATTGCAGCTGCTGCTTTTTAAAGGGGATATCCTTAAGAGACTGTCTGTCTGAGGCGTTAGCATGAATGCTTCAGTGAGTCATAAGGAAAGGCCATTTTACAGGAATAGTGTCCTCTGCAGCAACAGTACATTAGTAAAGCCTATTCCATGAACTGTGCTGAACTAAAAGCCAGAATACTGGTAAACAAACACAAAAAAAACCCAGCAAGACTTTTACTGGAAGCAAATGAAAGAGAGGCATGATTGACCTGACATTTATTCCCTTCCCATAATTAATTCCTAATACAAGTTTCACACCTTAAGCATACAGATCTGTCAAATAGTACCCCAGATGTCAAAAGCTTTTTACTCCAACCAAGCCCTTGCATGGGGAAATCAAGGGATGATCAGGACAGTTAAAAAACCTTGAAGAAATATTGTCCCTCTGACACAGCTCCTTGAATCCTTGAGCAAAAAAGTTTAACAGATGAATAGGGTTCATTTTTACCTGACACATACACACCATTAATTTTCCTCCTTAAAAAAAAATCAAGAATATGTTCATCATATACACATGTGGCATGTGGATCTGGTACATTCCTATCACATATACAGAAGGGTACACCTGTCTACCCTCTTGATCTCATGGGCAACTTCTGACTTTGCTTCATGGCTTCCAGATGGTTAAGGGTCAAATCCTGATCCCATCTTAACTAGAAGGATTAAATATGGCCATAAATGGAACTTTTAGAGCAAAAGAAGAAGAATGGCATATGTATACATAAAAACATCGTTCTTCCTTTAATGACTAATACAAGTATTAGCAATAAGTTGTTGTGATTTTATTTATTCACTGAAAACAAAAATACTTGCACACCGGGAACAGTTGCTGACTCATCGCTGAAGGCTGTTTTGGCTGCCAGGTGGCTGGAGGCATATTGTGCTACCACAAAATATGCTTTATCTTAGAAAGACTAGAAGTCACAGTCCCCAAGGCAACAGAGGTTACAGAAGGTGTCCCCCGCTGGAGAGAGAAATGCAGGCCAATGGAAGTCAAATACAAATCCTTCCAGCTGTGATTCCTAATGACCAAAGAATAATGCATGTGTAAAAGCAACAGGGAAAAAAAGGAGACAGTAAGAGAGAAAAGCCAAAAGAGGTGCTTAGCAGCAGAATTTCTCGTGGTGACACAGAGAGAAGGACGAGGATCTTCCTGGGGGATCTGCATCCTTCTGGCTTGCAAACCCCGCAGCTCTCTTACGTGGGACTAAACCTGTGGTAGAGGGAGGCGTCATCTCAAGTACCACTTCCTTTCTCAAAGCCTCTGTCAGGCTTTGTGAAGCAAGGTAAGCCACATGTGTTTATGGAGAGGGGATATACAGGAGTGGGTGCAGCAGGAGGGATGTGGGGTGCAGGAGACCCCCAAAACCCATTTTCAAGCTGCCCAGCCCAAGCCAGGGGGACGGCACTGACCGCTGCCGAGGCAGTGCTCTGAGCAGCAAACGGTGATGCTCGCTGCCCCAGCGCTGCTGCAGGCACAGCTGTGCAGGTGAGCCCTTTCTCAACTTTCTTGTAGTTCAAAAACAAACACGCAGCCACTCGCGCCTTCCTCTCTGGAGCAGGCAGGAAGGGGAAGCAGACAGACACCATGGCAACAGCCAGCTGACGGCAACCTGGGAAGGGCAACCACCGGCCACCACGTTCCCAGGCCCCCAGCCTTCCCCTCCTGCACCCCAGGAGGGCACGCTGGCTTGTTTTCCATAAATACAGTAAATAAGGGTCTTGTGTTTCTGTAGAGCTGTACCCGATGGCACTCTCTACCTGCGGCACAGGGTCTGGGGGGATGTGACCCATGCTGATGCAGGGGACATTTCTGTAGAGCTGCACCCGATGGCACTCTCTACCTGCGGCACAGGGTCTGGGGGGATGTGACCCATGCTGATGCGGGGGACATTTCTGTAGAGCTGTACCCGATGGCACTCTCTACCTGCCGCACAGGGGGCTGGGGGGATGTGATTAGGGGGGGGGTGTTTCTGTAGAGCTGTACCCGATGGCACTCTCTACCTGCGGCACAGGGGTCTGGGGGGATGTGACCCATGCTGATGCGGGGGACATTTCTGTAGAGCTGTACCCGATGGCACTCTCTACCTGCGGCACAGGGGTCTGGGGGGATGTGACCCATGCTGATGCGGGGGACCATTATCAGGAGCTGTACCCGATGGCACTCCT
>NW_010311673.1:66025-66455 GCF_000700745.2 Antrostomus carolinensis
GCCTGCGGCCCAGGGGTCGGGGGGGGATGTGACCCATGCTGATGCGGGGGACGACGTGCAGGCAGAGATGCCCAGCCCTGGCCTCCATGCTCAGGAGAAGACGCCCACCCCCTCCCACCACCACAGCTGCCGGCAGCAAGCACAGGCAGGTTTATTCGCTCGGCCCCCGAGGGTGAGGGTGAGCCAACCGACTCGTTTCTTCTCAGCTTACCCCACCTACCCCTGAGCCCGCACGGGCCGTGGGACCGGCTGACCTTCCTTTGGCATGGATTCCCTCACCACCAGAAGGGAGGTGCTGCCGAAACTGCTCGCTGCACGGGAGACACCCCCTAGTGATTCGATCGAACCTCGGGGTTCTGTTAAAATAACACGTTACAAGTTTTTACAGGAAAATACGCTGGCGGAGGGGCGGGGGGGGGCCCCAGGGGCA
>NW_010311673.1:66665-76461 GCF_000700745.2 Antrostomus carolinensis
CCCGCGCGCCCTTTGGGGGCTCTGCAGCCCCCATTGCCAGCCTCTCCTCGGGCATTACATCAGGAACAACCTAACTGGGGTTAACAGGAGTTACCTCACTGCTTTTATTTTTAGATCACTATTCCTTCTGCTGTGGTATGGTCCTCAAAAAGATTCCTTTGCCATTGGCGAGGGTAGCTACCAAGGAGAAACAAAAAAAAACCCCATACAGAGACTATAAAAGGCTAGCGGGACATTCCTCCTCAGTGGCTTGAAACAAAGGACTCTGCAGTTGGGCACTTGCTTTCCTGCCTTTCCACCATAAAATTTAATTGAGTAAAATACAAACATGCACACTCCTCACCATAAATAATCAGTCCAAACATCTCATCATCCCCCTCAGAGATGGCAGTATCTTAATAAGATCAACCAACCTAAGCAGAGGACTGGAGGCAGAACAACTGGGTTCCAATCAGCCATCCCTGCATGATCTCAGACAAGTTATAACCTGCATTTCCTAGTCTCCCACACTAAAAGAGAAGTGGGATATTACCACAATTATTTCTTAATTGAAAAATAATTTCTCAGCTGTCACACTGCTACAAGCAGAAAGCACATTACCACTGTCACAGCCAGTCTGGTGCTGTGAGAGCCAAGGAAATGCAGAAGAGCCTGTGGAGACTACTGGGCAGGATAAGCAGCAGCCCTGAATGCTGTTTAAATCACACAGCAATACTGCAGGTGATGCAGAAATACTGCAAAACAGTTCACTTGCACTGTCCCAAAGGATTATTTAGCGCTCTTTAATGTTGGCAATCTCGGTATTTTGAGGTTGTGGCCCCAATGCCTTAAGACACTCCAGTCCTGTGTCTGGCAGGGTGAAGGATTCACAGCGTGGCGTTGCACAGAGCTCGCACTGCTCCCCTGCCACCCAGCTCCCTTATCCTCTGCCCACTTCCTCTACCAGAGCTAGGCAGGAAGTTTTGCTTTTTAACATTATCCTCTGTTTTAAGCAGGAACAAAACCATAATATATTTAAATCTTTTGTCAGCTGAAAGCATAGAGAAGAGGGATAGATTAGGCTGATCCAAAAGTTTTGTGTTTTTTATTAAACCGACACAATGGTTGCATGTGACTTGCATCAGGAGTTCGCATAGCTCAGCCTCCAACAGCAGCTTTATGTGACTGCCTGAGAAAAAGCAGAGGGCAAGTATATGCAACAGCTCCCCCTAATACTCTTTCAGCATTTAACTAGTTTGAGTTTAGGACTTCCCGAGTCAGATCTGGTTTCTATTTATTCAATGTCTCTTTCAGTGGCCATAAACTTGTCCCGATTCCCCTTGAACCCAGATAAAGCACTGGGATGCACAATATGCTTTCTCAAGGAGTTCCACAGAGCTACCCATTGCATGAAAAACTACCTCATTTACTTTGAGCTGGCTCCTACTAGCTTGACTTGATTTTGCCTAGTTCTTGTACTGGGAGAAATTAGTCTATCCATCTCCTTCATGTCACTGTTGATTTCTGTTTAATATTGCTGCCCCCTTGCTTTGTATCTTTTTTAGGCTTAGCAGTCCTAGCTCATTTTTTCATATGGAAGTTTCATCATCCTTCTTGCCTTTCTCTGAAACTTTTCCAGCTCTGCTGCATCATTTTTGAAAGAAGGAAACCAAAACTGTATGTAACATTCAAGATACGGGAGAAACATGGATTTATACAGTGTCATAACTATGTTCTTGTTCTCGGTTTCTTTTCTTAACATACCAAAGAATATCACTTCAGATCAGATGTGAAAAGGTCCAACAAGTTTCTGTTAATCTAAACATCAAATAATCAGCTCCACAGGTGGCAGGATTTCAGAACAGGTGCTAGGCAAGGGGCAATAGGTAGCTGTGTCATTTGTAGGCATAGGAGAAGGTGCACTTCCAAGCCCACCTCCTCCTTCATTGGCATTTGTCAAAATGGAAAAAAAAAATCTAACAACATTAAGCAAAAAATGTGTCTCCACTTCCTCATATCAAGTTTCTGACTCCACTGACTGTGAGAATTCCTCTTCCTCCTATGGCACACTCCTTTCCTCAAGCCTAGCATCCCTATTCCATTGCCCTGCAAGGTCTTCGCTTTACAGCTCAGTCCTCCCAACCTCACACTCACCCTACACCGCCTGCCCTCTAAACTAGGCTCACTTGCTTCAGCAGTTCTCCAGCTGGTACTCTCCTTCACCATGCTCCTGCATCCTCAGCTGGAAGTTCAAGTCCTGCACTGATGAGCAATCCACAGACAGCAGAGCTGAAGAGGAGACCCACTGCTTTGCACAGTAGCAGCAGAGACCAGCAAGCACTAGCCAGCAGAGATCCTGCAACTACTGACCTGCTCAGGAAACAAATGAATGAAAGCACTTACCCCAAGTCTCAAAGAGACTGCAGGTACAAGTAAAGTATGGATCTGCCGGTGCTACAGGCTCAGCTGCAGGACAGTTTGAGATTCTCTGCATTACATTATTAGGAAACTTTTCTGAATGTTCTTCCTAAAATGTAAAGTCATCATAAAGGACAGTTTCCTGCAAACAATTCCAGTTTAAAAAAGCAACTGTTAAAAAATTCCCTGAGTGTCCTCAATAAACGATGGAGAAAAACCTGATGGAGTTTGGGATAAATGATGCACATGTAGTGCTGTGCATCCACTCTCTCATGCCGATGTTTCCGACAAGAGACATGGGCTCCCTGTTGCATAAGAAGAAGTGTCTCAGAGGAGGCCTTGATAACTCTCATGAGAGACAGAGGGGAAAAAAACATGCAAAACCTAACAAGTTTCACTTTCAAAGGAAAACAACATTTCCTCCTGGAAATTTTCAGTGTCATTAACTTGAGGTAAACAGGTACATACCAGCCGCCTGTCCACAGCTGGTGTGGAAGCATGCATTCGTGCTCCACAGGCTGCTCCAGCCTGTTGCAGTGACAGCAGGAAAGTTACTTGCTGAACCAACTGGGGAATTTAGAGAAACAAAGTCTTCTATAGCTAGATCCATGGAGACTTTTTGAGCATGGTCAGCATATCTAAATCAACTGCAGGATTCCTGATGCGTTGGAAAGGGGCTTTGTTGTTGTTTGTAATGCACTTATTTACTCAAGAAAGCTCAGCTCTGATTCAGCATCTGGTTCTCATTGAGGCTCAGCTTTTTTTAAACCAAGCTTTCCAGATGGGTTGACTGAAGCACAAGAAGGTCAAGAGACTTGTCTGAGGTCATACAGCAAGTCAGTGGCTCTGCTTGGACCCGAGCCCAGAACTGTTCAAGGCTACCACTCCTTGGCTCTTAAAGAGACAATTTTATCCCCTGTGAAGTGATCTTATCACCATGAAGAGGAGATGCAATAAAAGCAGTCCCCTCAAAGCTGCAGCCTGCTTAGAAAGAGTTATTTCATTTGGAAAAAGCCGTAGCGTTCCAGTGGCTCAACGGAGCAAGTCAAACCGAAGGGGTGTGATACTGATCTACAGTGTCATCCACACCACTCTTGTATAACCCCGTGCTCCTATGGGGCAGCTTGACGCCGCTGCTGCTGCTGCCGCCGTCCCTGGTTGTCCACTCACATCCCATCTAGCAGCACATCATGTCATGAAATACATTGTCGGTTCGGCACAGGTTGAAGCCCCTTCTCAAGGTGAGGAAACTCAAGTGCACTCAGGACCTAAAGCAGAGCCCAAGCACTTGTTGCCACGGCCTGGACATATGGGGCACAGGCAGCACATCCCAGCTGACTGACCCACAGACCCCCTAAGCTCAGCTCTGTTCTCCATAACCTCAGAGTGCACTCTTTAAGCTCAGCCACAGGCTGGGCTAGAGCAAGCAGTTGACAGATCCCATGGCAAAGGCACACCTGCTCCACACCAAGAAGGAGATGACAGGTATTGGGTTCTCCCACAGAAAGCATGGCTCGGCTCTACCTTGTTTTTCCAGAGGCAGGGCGAGAACATCTCAACAGAAGGAACATTGCCAGAAGCTACACAGACTCAGACAGGTAAGAGGTATAAAGAACTCGAGAAAACATAGATGGGTCTCACATGTCACTCAGCAAAGCCCTTTACAAACTGGATCAACCTGTAGCAGTCTCTGATACTTAGGAACACAGACCATTGCTCAAGTCCTTCCTATAATAAATTCAGCATCTTAAAGGAGATGCAAGCCACAGAGTGCTAGGGCATGTTGTGTTATTACTCTAGCACTGTTCTAAGGATGAAAAAGCCAGGTTTTAAACTACAGTATTCTGTTTAATATATTAATAGGAAATGAAACCCTGAAAATGGTGTAGATGCCAAAAGCAAGCATAGGTGCAGCCAACTCTTATTCTTACGAGATGCATACCCAAAAATCTTTTGTGTAGCCAAGAACCACAGAATAAATACCACATAGCTCTAGGAGCACAGGGAAGAGATAACAGAGACTCTCCAGGCTTCCCAGTGTGGGATGGGGTTAGACCCTGCGTGCCGCTGAGTCCAATGACAACTCAGTGACGTCAACCTCAGCAGCTATTGCCTGCTCAGTTCCTCTCTCAGCCAGGGATGTATATTAACCAGTGGCCTTCGTGTCAACACAGCCTTGCTGCTGCAGCAGCAGAATGGGAGCCATACGCGAACTGCTGGAGGCTCTCACAGAACTCAAGAGCCATGGGAGGGCAATGCTTGAGCTAGCTGGATGCATTACTCCAATGCTGAAAGCCTTTCCCAACTCCTACTGAAAGGGCACATACATTTTCTTTTCACAGATTCACAGATAAGATGTTTTGCAGGCTGCAAAAAGAGGCACAGCCTGTTGAAAACCAGGCTTGCTCTCTCTCAGGACTTCAAAAGACCACACTGGTGTGACTAACTTTGTGGCATTCTAAATCTGATTCAAATACCACTTTGGAAAGTTGGTTTTGACCAAATGTTTGAGAGACGCTGGAATGGGGCATCCAGATCAGGGATTAGTTTCACAGCAAGATAAACGACAGCCCAGTTTTCCACGTCTCGGAGACTGTCCCTTCCAAACCACAACACACTGTGAACCAGTTCACGTGTCTCCAGGGGCAGACTGCTTGCTTCTTCAGCAACAGGCGGGGAAGAGTCACTGCACACAGGACAGAGGGGCTTCTTCATCGGAGACCTGTGCCAAAAGCCAAAGGAAATCCTCCATGCAGGGCTGGGAGGGAAGGGATTGGGCACGACAACAAAACGCTCCATGGGGAACAGTGCCTTGGACACTCATCTGTGGCTCGGTACTCATTTTTCCTGACAAACAATAAAGAATCCCTTAACAGATCCAAATGCCAAGGCCCATCCCAGGGTCAGGCTGTGGAGAACCACTGGCTGAACTATTCCATTCTCGGGTTAAATTTTTGGGTTGGTTTTTGGTTTGTTTTGTTTTTTTTTTCTCTCTCTGTTTTGTTTTCAAATGTAAATGGCTGACCGGCTCCCCCTTTACAACTTTGTTGCTCTCCCAGTTCAGACAAAGGCAGCGGAGCTCCTCCTGTGTGCGCTGTGCCCCGGGGCAGCGCCGGCCGGGCCAGCGGGCTGCGGCCACTGCCTGCGGTCCCGGGCCACCGGACAGCTTTAACCGGCCCCACTTCTGCGGGCATTGCTGGATGCGTTTCCAAGGCAGAGACATCGGAGAGGTGCGCTCCTCCCAGCGGGAAGGGCTCGAGTTACAACCAGTTCCACCGCTTCGCTCCAGGGCTCCTCCACCGAGGTGGTTCGTTCACCTTCCTTCCCTCTGCTCTGAGGATCTGGCCAGAGAGCCAGGGGCCTTCAGCTAACGCTGGTGAAAAGGTGGCACTGGGGAAAACCCCGTTCAACACACACCGCACTTGTTGAAAATCTCCTGGTAGCTGTTATTCCTGCAATTTGCTAAATGACATTCATAGCCCTATCTACATTTCTACAGGCTAATCTTCCTGTTACAGCTTCTTTAATCCTCCTGCTGTTTGGTGATAAAGAATATCAGAATTCCCTCATCTCTCTGATGACACACAGAGGGCCAAACCTTTGCCCAGCCACAAGCCACATCCCTGCCCAAGACAGTAAGTCTCACTTACCTGTGAGAAGAATTGCAACAGATCCCACCATTAACAGAACACCAACTCCCTTAGCATGAGACAAACTTTCTGTCCCTCTCTGAAGTCAGCAAGTGTCAGCTTCTTCATATGCAAGTGGATACACGCTCTCCTGTTGGGCTTGCACAGAAGTGCTGCCTACTGCCAAACCTCTGCCACCACTGACAAACTCTGCATGGGCTGTGATTTCCATTTCATCCCTACTCTACAGGGGAAGGAAGGCAAGGAAGAAAGAATCAGGGGCTTTAGACATCCTGCTTTTATTTTGTTTCTTTGAAGAGCAGGGTGTCTTCTTTTCTTTTTTTTTTTTTTTTTTAAAGAAAACAAAATCAAGATTCTGGAGTGTGGTTTTCAGACCTGATGGCATCTAACAGCTGTCTTTTGTTGTGAGGAAGTTAGTCACAAGTCTGAGATGCTAACTAGGACTGTTTGACAGAGGAGTTGCTAGCAAGTCTAGCATGATCTAAATATACTCCACAACATTTCAGACAACTACTCCTAGACAACAAGGAGTGTGAGAACAGACTCCAGGCTTGTTGTCATCTACAAAATGAGGAGCTGATATAAGCCACAGATGGCCATTTGTGCCACAGAAGAGAAGACACTGGTGATAAGCAGAGTGGAAGAAAGTAAAAGCTGTAACAAAAAGCAAGGAGATCCCTGGAGAAACCTTCAGTGACCCTGTTGCTGATGAACTGGAAGAGCTAGAATAGCAGCAGCTAACACAGAACAGCTACCTTCCCAGGAAGTAAATGCAATCCCACACATTCTCTTCCCTCCACCTGCCAATCTTTAGGAAGAACGGGCATCTAGCATAAGCAAAATCCATCAGGATACTCCTACTGTTTTATCGCTGCTGGCAGTCTGCTGCCTTAGACAACAGCCTGCTTAGCTGGTGCCTGGAGCCAGTCTTCTGGAGCACCACTCTTGGATAACTAAACCCCCACCTTCCCCTCCAGGGACTCCCTACCCTCTGTATGTGGAGCCGGTGGAACTGGTCGGCAATGCACTGCAGCTTCCGTGCAATCTGCACCTCGGCACGCGCTTCCCGCTGACCTTCCCCAGGCTCCTCTTGGAGGTGCGGATCCAACGCAAAGCCAACCGGAGGGACGTGTAAACGATAACCAGCATTCCCTAAAAAACAGAGATCAGGAGAGTCATTCTTCCAGAGCAAAGAACAGCTCTGCTACTCAGTACATGCACTTTACAGAGGGAGAGCTGCACATAATCCTAAATTTTTGACTCAAGTTAAAGTCCAGTTCCTGAAGCCCAAACAATGACTGTGTACCACAAGCATGCAGTAAAACATTTGCTCAGCTTTTAAGTAGATTTATATCGATTAAGCAGAGCATTGTGTTGCTTCCCATAATCAAATGACTGGCAGGATCTTAGACTTGGTTCCTTTTGCTTGTTTATAGTTCAGCCAAGTACTGGTTTGGCTTTTGGTTTTTTTTTTTTACTGACAATTCTGCAGCTTTACAAGATCTCTGCCTCAAGTTGTCTCCCATTAAAGGTTGCCATATCTTTTCTGTCAGACTTTTCTCAGTTCTCTGGCATTTAGTGGGACTGACTTGAATTAAAGCTGAATCAGATACACAAAGCTGAGAGGTGTCCCATCAGTTACTAGTAAGATACTGGATGGACATGCTACTTATTCAACAACTTTAACTCCAGTAAAGATCCTAAAAGCTGTCCTACTAAGTGTGCATTTTTGCATTTCCCTCTCTCGGCTGAAAACTTTTAGGAGTCTTCCTACATGGCCAAGACAACACTAGAACTTAAAAAATGCAGGCAAATGGTACAATACGAGGTATGGTGAACACTTAAGTGTCCAGCAGTAAAATAAAATGTGACAGAATAAAGCCAAAAAGAAAAACAGTGGGAGTATTAAGGGCAGCGGAAGCAATGAGCAAGTGCCTAGTTCCTGCAGTGGACGAGCAAGTGTAAGAAAATACAAGCTGTCTTTCCTGAGGGAGTAGGACCAAAGGAAAAATAATTTCAGTCCTTTCATTAAATTCCCTAATGAAAGAAACCTTGCTTGATTGGAGAAGTGCTAAAGGGACAGTTTCCTTGCTGCAAAGCTGGTGACACTGGAGTGCTCTTACCATAGAAGAGTCTCCGGGGCTCTTCAGTGACTCCACAAGGCAACATAACATCCTGACTGGAAGAGGACGGGCTGAGTGTTTGAGTTGCCTTGTCCTGCTGCTCAGGATGCCTGATACCGGGACCACAGCAGTGTGTGAGGGGGAATAGTTGAAATCTCCCCAGAAGGCAGCTGTAGGACTGGTTCTGTGTGAAAATGCCAGTTGCAGTCATCTCACCAGGCTGACCTGCAAGTCCAAAGTCATCAGAGTGAAACACGTCATCGTCCAGCCCATCCAGGCTAGAGTAGTCCTCTTCCAGGTAGCTGGGGCGATCCATTGCTCCTGCAATAAAGGGACATTTGAGGAAACAGCTAAGACACAACAAGAATGTTGTCCAGGAGAGAATGCCTTCTGCTCCAACAATAAAACACAGCTCTTTTTTCCAGACCTGCCTGTCTGACTCCCTCCCTCCCAATGCTGCCCATCTGCATGGGCAGGAGAGGTGAGTGACTCAGTGCTGAAGGTCAGGGCTTTGTGGAAAGTCCTTGAGTGCTAGGCCAGAGGGAGACAAAGTTCACATGTGTCTAAGAGTCCACCCACTGCTCCAATTCCACAACTGGTCACAAGGAGTGAGCCAACCCCCAACCTCAGTATGTAAAAACTGAAAAGACATTGTTCTAAAAAACAACCCCAGTGCTTCCAATTGCCCCATGGCCAGTCAGCTTCTTTGAGGTCTGCTTTGCTTTAGCCTGCTGCATTTGAACTTTATGGTATTCTCTCTCCACTTTTTCCCGTCTATTACTTATTGATGAAGAAAAGCTCTTGTAATCACAAGGCTGCAAGGCCAGACTTTCAAGAAACCCCAGTGGCAAAATGCACAAGAGCTGGCAAAGCCATTTCTGTGAAGCTCTCCATAACTTCTCTCTGTAAGGGCCAACTTTCCTTTCAACTTCTCATTTCTTTCCTCAGCTCAACTTAAGACGTGTCCCAAACTTGGCAATACATTCACTTCATTACCCCTCTCATCCTCAAGCCCACATGCACTGTCAGTGCATTAGTTGACCCTAATGACGAAGAAGAAAAACCCATTGCTGGTGTCAGTGCTTAATGCAGGACTTTGGCAGTTGCCACAGTAAACACTCCTGAGCTCTGTTGCAGCACAAAGTTGGACAAAGATGGTGAAGGAAAAAAAACCCCAATAAATCGCAAATCAGTATTTCAGAGCTCTTTGCAAACATATAGCAATTAGAAGCAGATTTACCAAAAAAGCCACAAGTCCCTTTACTGTTACCTGCGCATCTAACCCAATTGGAAGACAGTCTCCTAAGAGATCCATCCCCAGGATTTCCACCCAGTTCCAAACAAGGCAGTGAAATTCAACTCTTCATGTCTCTTCCTTTACTCTGGTTTGCGAAGCATTTAACAGAACGGAAGACTAGCAAGAGGAATTTCAGGCCTGAAGGAGACATTAATAATAATTTTATAAGGATGTGTCCAGCGCTCCCCTTGGTGCTCCCATCTCCCCCCAGGTGAGCAGCCCTCACACCACCAGCAGGCTAGAGGAGACAAAGGGACCAAGCAGCACAAGAACTGTGCTGGGCTCTAAGTTGGGGGCACTACCATTATTTAAGCTGTTGCATCTCAGCC
>NW_010311673.1:76494-76872 GCF_000700745.2 Antrostomus carolinensis
CCTGTGCCCTCCCCCCCGTTCACTCCCCCCAGCCACAACTCCCAGAGAAGAGTGTGAAGAGCAGAACAGGTACCAGCCCTGCAGCTGGTCCAGCTCGGTGGGATGACAGCGGTGCTACCTTGGCAGAGCACTCCTAACAGTCTCATCCATGGTGTAAAGAAGCACACCCAAGGGAGTTACAGGCTCTGAGACACCGGCGTGGGCAATCTCCTGCCAGCCCTGCTGCTGGATGGCCATCACCTGAGAGAAAGGCAGGGTGACAACTATTTTGCCTTTGCAGCAAGATTTGCCAGGTCCCGTCCGTCCGAGCCCCACTGGGACACGGGCATTCGGCACAAGAAAGCGCAACAAAGGCGCAAAGCTGGCCGGCAGACCACA
>NW_010311674.1:0-1389 GCF_000700745.2 Antrostomus carolinensis
TCCCCAACATTCTGTGATTCTGTGAAATGAAAAAGTGAAACAAGAAAAGTGAATGCTAAGAAGAGACTTCCATAGCAGGGAATGCAATACTTCACTTTTTTTTTTTTATTGTAGTATTTGCATTTTTAACACATGCATACCCTGCTGTGAATTAACAGCTTCAGTTGGATTTTTTTTGGGTTTTCTTTTTCTAAAGCATAAATACCAAAGTATAGATTTCCAGTGCTGATATCAAAATTCACTGTCACTTGGTAGCTTGGTGCTAGGCTAGTATGTTTTATATGGAATCATCTTCGGAGAGAAATACTGCATATGAGACATTTGCCTACTCCAGGACCATCAGGTGCACCCAGAGCGTCTTGGGGGTTTTCTTCTTTGTTTTGTTTTGTTTTTGTTTGGTTTTTTTTTAAGCATAACCATGCAGATACTACTGTGATGTGATTCATAGAATGTGCTGTGATGAGCTACTCTAGTTGTGGTGCTCTAGTGACTTCTCCTAGTATCATAGAATGTCTCAAGTTGTAAAGGACCCATAAGGATAAATTTTTAATCTAATGCTGTTTGCTGTGTTTGACTTTCCATCTCTGATGACTGGACCATGGCACACAGAATCACAGAATGGTTTGGGTTGGAAGGGTCCTTTAAAGATCATGTAGTCCAACCCCCCTGCCATGGACAGGGACATCTTTCACTAAACCAGGTTGCTCAAAGCCTCATCCAACCTGGCCTTGAACACTTCTAATGATGGGGCATCTGCCACCTCGCTGGGCAACATGTTCCAGTGTTTCACACCCTCATAAAAAAAACCAAAAACCTTCCTTGTATCCAGTCTAAACCTACCCTCTTTCAGTTCAAAGCTATTGCTCCTTATCCTGTCACTACAGGCTCTGGTAAAAAGTCTCCCTCCATCATTTTTTATAAGCCCCCTTTGTCGATTGAAAGTCAGCAGTATGATTTGCCTGGAGCCTTCTCTTCTCCAGATTGAACAACCCCCAACTCTCTCAGCCTTTCTTCATAGGACAGGTGTTCCAGTCTTCTGATCATTTTCATGGACCTCCTCTGGACCTGCTGTAACAAGTCCATGTGTTTCTTGTTCTGGAGACCCCAGAGCTGGATGCAGTACTCCAGGTAGGGTCTCACTATGTGAGTCTGGCCAACCTGTTGGCAAAAACCCTCTTGTCCCACTGGGTCAAATGAATCTGATCAGCTCCCAACAGACCCAGCTTCTCAAAGGTACATCCATGATCATAGAAACCAAAACATGAGTGTTAGTGCCCCAGTACACAAACTATATTTGGCATGTGTCATTGACCTGGAGTCACACTAAGTACTCTGAAATGAGGTTTTGGGGTTTTTTTGCAATATGAATTACAGGGGGTTTTGTAGGGA
>NW_010311674.1:1402-60457 GCF_000700745.2 Antrostomus carolinensis
GGAAAAGGAGTTCAGGCACAGCAGAAGCAGTGTAGCAGTTGCATTGTGGTCGTGACAGAACATATGCATTGACTGGACAGATTGTCAGTGAGGTTGTTATGTGTAATCCATACTTTTGGTGCTGCTCAATTACCTCAAGTGTTGGTAGAATCACATCTTTCTTTTGAATTGCTGAGATCCGTCACGTGAGGTTACTTGCATGGGGAAATGTGGCATTATCAAGAGATGCTCTTTTTCTGCTTAGACGTGAATACATACAGTTGCTTTTGTCTCACAGATTATCTGCTTGCCCATATGTTGGTTTGTGTCCTCTAATTAAAAGCAGAATGTTAACCACTGGTCAAAAACGAGCATGCACAGATGAAACTGTTTTTTCCATGGTACATCCACAGAATCATGATCTTTTCCTGGATCAGTCCTGCTTGTTCAGGATATTGCAATTGAACAAGGACACTATAGGTTGCTTTTAAGACTCCAGTGTGTGATTAATGGAGAATTTGTAGATATTTATTATATTGCAAATGTGTTCATAGCATTTCATTATTGTTACAGTAAGAATGGCAACTTTTAAAAGATTTTTAAATTTTTTTTTCTTCCTAGTCTGTAGTATTTTTTGACAGCCTAGTCTCTAACGGCCAAAGTGTAATTGATATCTGAAAAGGGCCAAGCAAATTTCAGGTGAACATTGGTGTATAATCAACCAACCTCATGTCTCTTTGAGAGATCTTTCTCATAGTAGAGTAGGTAAGGAGTTCACCAAGAGAAATAATACCCTATTCCTGGGATTTACTACCTTGTTAGGTTTTTTTCTAGCAGGGAAGTATTTCCATAAAGTGTGCGCTAGAAAAGTGGCATGCCCATGGTTGTTGTCCTTCAGAAAAATTATGAGTCAGCAGGATGGGAACTAGATGTATGGGAGAAGCAGAAGCATAATGATGGGCAGAAAATAATAAAAAAGTGCAGATGTGCAGGCAGAGAAAACCGAGATTTTAAGAACTAAAACATAAAGATTATTCAAAATGCAACATGGAGAAGACGTATATTTTAGGCTTAAAAAATATATATGGAAAAAAGTTGCTATATCCTAAGCCCAAGTGCTCATTTTAGACTTGCTTTCTTTTTATTCCCAAGAGGACATATGCCCAGACCTCTGTAGGAAATCTGTCTGCCAGCTGGCACAGCACCTTTCAAAGAGACCTAATTTTATATTTTGAGAACCTGGCAATATCAGCCACTTCCATCTGTAATAGGCTGCTGTTTGTAATAGCTATTAAACTGCATTTTAACATTTCATTTTAACTTTATTTGCCAACCTATTAACAAGGGCCAGGCTATTGGGACCTGTCAATAGTACCAAAAAAAGTGTTTTAATTTTGTGAGATCTGTGGGTTCATGCTTTTGTTTTTCATAAATGTATGTCTTTTGATGGTCTCTAGGATATTAACTTCTATGATGAAATATCATCTTCCCATAATTTAAGTCTGTATTGAGAGGAGGCAGGAATAAATCCTTTGTAGTAATAGTAGAAATCTGCTGTATTAAATTCAGCATTAAAATTTGAGATAAAGTTACTTGGAGTACTGGCTTTAATGTTTCTGGGATAGAAATCAGAAAGTATTAAGCACATCATCGTATTATGTAATGATTTGTCTAGCTAAATAGAATTTAATGTGGGTAGCGAGGGAACAGATTCAGTTCTCTTGCTCTGGTTCTACCTGCTGCAACAAAATTTTCAAGCCATCTCTGGCCAGCTTGGAGAGGGAGCCCAGGGAGCTCTCTAAGTCGCAGGCAGAGCTGTTCTTGCAGAGTTTACTTGATGACAGGTGATCTTTTTGTGTTAATTTAATATGAGGAAGAAAGCCACCTCAGATCCAGAAGAGGCAAAATGGCCACTGCCGTATGGCAGCTGCTGATTCAGCGTGGATCTGCTTCAGTCTGCGCTAACTGTAGCTCCAGGCTTTCATCACTTTCAGTCTGTCTTAAACCTTGTCAGAGTCAATTAGTTCTTGTAATCAGTAGTAACTAACGTTTGATATTCATGTAAGTCTAACTGAGGAAAAAAAATTATTTGTTTTGGTTATAATTCTAGAATACTTTGTGAAATTATTTACGTTAGAAGAGGAAATACAAATATTTATGTACAGTAGCAGTAAAATACTGCACCCAAACTTAATTGAGATTAATTCTGTAGTGTATAGCTGTAATGTTGAAAAGTTTGTCATGCATATGAAATTCATTAGTGTTTCTTTGAATTCCTGTTAATATATTTTCTGGGTTTTTTTCAGCTCTTCGTTGTAGCCTCCAGTTTCTAGGAAACATTGCATCAGGAAATGGAGATTCCCAAAATAGCATTTGGAAGTGTGCTTTCCCAGATCTCTTCTTGTAAGCATGGATGCGGGTTTTTTTAATAATGTAATTTCTGTGGTTGTATTCAAATCTTTTGTACATGATAGTTGTGCCAATACTAGCACCATCAAGCTTTGAAAAATAACTTTGGGGAGAATGGGGAGGTTGAGACCATATCCTGTAGATGGTTTTTTTTGTTAGTCAACTGCAGGGGTCAGGACCTTTAAAAACCTGCCTGTTCTAAACTAACAGTAAATTGATTGCATTTAACAGAAACTGGAAGAAAACTATTTCAAATTATGAGCTTCAAACATAAGCTTTACTTCGGAGGTGTTTTCCAGTAGTTATACTAATTTCCAAGAACATAGCTTTTAAATTTTTTTTTCCACTTTGCTGCTGTGCAGACCTGTCAGTATTTGTGGATCAGATGGAATCCACAAAAGTGACTTAAACTTTGTGTCTTCCAATCCTTTTACTGCCCTCCTAACCTCACCAGAATATCTTCCTGGAGGTTTGATGATGTGTGTCATGAAATATTACATAAACAATTTTGTGCAGACACGTGACAGTGTTGTTGTTGTGTTTGGGCAGATTCTTCATAGGGAATAACAAAGGCACCGTAATTCAATTTGATAATAATTCTGAGTGTGTTTTTGGAGCCCACTTGTCACCACAGGATGTAGAAAGACTTTATGATAATACAAACAGATTATTATTATGGTTTCACCCAATTTCTAGATCTCCAGTTAGCTCCAATTTAGCTTTAATTTTGTAAATTGCCTGTTAAGTTTGACCTTCTGGTAGAAGTTGGATTATTTTCTTTGCAGATGACTTCTGTCCGTTTTAGGCAATGACAAACTCAGGATTCTCTGAAAGACTGTAAACAAGAGTAGCTCAGTGAGCTGAATGCCGCTAGTCTGGTTTTTTTTAGGGTCAGTTTTAAGTTACTCTCTTAATTCCTTATTTTCTCTTGAAGGACATGCCTAACGTACAGTGATGAGAAGATTGTTGCCTATTGTTGTATGGTCCTGTTCACCTGCCTTAATTCAGAGAAAGTGAGAGAACTCCTGGATCCTGGAAACTTGACTGTGGCTCTTCATGTCCTGAAAGTCTACAAAGAGCAGTTGGACTCTGAGTGGTCGTAAGTATCTTTAGATATTTTTTTTTTCTTAATTAGTTGTTTTTCTAGTGTAAATGTCGGTATTAAAATGTCTGAATTTGTGACAGTACTGAGTAGTAAATGAGGATCTATTCACAAGTTAATAATGTGGAATAGAGATAATTTTCATTATACTTTCACTGACTGTTGTGATTGCTGCTAAAATAAGACTATGTTTTTGTTTAGGATATAGACAAGGATTTTAAAATAATGGTCTTTTGGGGTTTTTTAATGAAACAAGGTTCTAGGATGCACACTAATTTATACTTGTGTACTGTTTTGTGGAGATTTTTGAAGTGAAGTTAATGCAGAATATAGTCTTACAGACTTTGGTTATTGGGTCATGCTAGGAAGACTTGTATGACTGCTGCTTGTGAGTACTTCATAAAACGTGGGGTTTTTTCCCCCCCTTTTTTTTTTTTAACAAATCTGCTGTCTAGTGCAACATGCAATTATTTCTATACTAACAGAGAAGCCATTTTATTTGTGAATCTTGCACATCTAATTTTCATGCTTTAAGAGCACCTAATCAGTGGTTTTATTTCATTGAACTTTTGTATTGTTTGCTAATGGCCATTCTTGTAAGTATTGTTGTCAGTTATACATTTGGGAAATGTTCTTCCCTGCATCAGCAAGGATACACTTTCAGTTAATTGTTATATGGTGTATTCCAAGGGGGAAAAAAAGGATAGTATATATGTTTTTGTAGCCTCCTTTTGAAGGTCATGTTTATATTAAAATTTAATTAGGAAGAATTGTCAGGGTTTTACTAGTTATTTGGAAAGTCTCTAAACAGAGTTAAGATGAGTGAATGAAAAGCAAATGTCATTTAATAGTTTACTTTTGTACTTAAAAAATTACTTTAAAATTTGTTTGGGGATGGACCTTTTTCATAACTGGTCAATTTGCTTAGGACATAATTAGTTTCCAGAAAGCAAACTTAGAGTTTCGGGGTCAGGCAACTGGATTTCTGTTTCAAAAGTGACAAACTGAGTCTTTAGTTTTGGCATCTGTCAAATTAACACATGTGAAAGATTGCTCTTCAGATAATTATCTTGATTTCATTTTCTTTATGTATTGAAAATATGCTGAAGTGTATTTTGACTGAGATATGAAAATCAGGGAGAGCTGGAAGAGGTTGTTATGGTGTTAAATTTATATGTTGAAGGTAATTGCAGAATAAATACAGCATCAAAATAAATGCTGAGGTATCGATTTCCCTGGTCCTCCTGATCTGAAGTGCATTCTGTTGATGTTATGATGAGAATGCCTTACCTCCACTAGGGATTTGATGTGGGTGAAACAATCTCTCTTCAGAGTAGTCTTGAAATTAAAAAGGGGCAAATTTCTATACAAGATATAAGACCATGATGAAGAAAAAGAGATGGGTAGAAAAGAGTAATCCTAGTCCTACCCTAAAGCATTTGCAGAATGCTTGCCCTCTAATTCCTGTCAGAATGCTGAGTTCCTCATACAGGGAATATACGAAAGAGCATTGGAATGTCTTCCAGGCATTAAGAAAACAATACATTTGATTTTCTTTCATAGTACTTTAACGTTGCCAACTTTAACTTAGTTAAGTCTCAAAGCTCATTGTCAGTTTTCCCAACTGAAAGAAGTAGTAATGAGTTTGTAGCGTAAGTTTCTTGGCATTTTATACAGTCATCTTGAACCCAGTTATAAATGGAGTTCTTTCAATAATGTCACTGTTTTCAAGTCAAGAAGGGTAAAGTGCATTCACAAGTTGAAAATCTAAACCAAAAACTGTTGCAACAGTGCAGTACAAAGCAACGAATAGGTAGATATTCAAACAGCATTACCTTGAAAGTGAAAAAAATAATTTCTTGCTAGAAATGGGCTGATAAGCTCCTTGTAGCTTTAGAGCCTTTTTAGTGAATCTTCTTGTACCTATTTCCCTCTGTTTCTTGATCCTGACTTAATTTCTTCTTCTAATATTCCATTTCTTATCCCTCTTCTCAAGAAACACATTTACACTCTGGTTCTCCCTCATATTCATCTCTTCTTATTGTGAGATAATATTTGTCATGGCTGGGGGTAATTTAAATGGCAAAGTATGTTCTTTCTTAACATCAGATTTTTTTTTTTTTTTTTTTTTTTTTATTTCTTCTTCTAATATTCATTTTTTTTTTTGAGGAAAAAAAAGTGATTTCCATCCTGAAAGAAGCTATGATATTTATATATTAGAATACATGTATCTTTGGTCTACTTGGTGTGGAGGGGGAGGCAAGAAAGTAATATTTTCACATCCTTTTTTATTATAAAAAACAAGAAGGTTGCTGTCAGAGGTTTATTTTTCACGTTTTCAGTGGAAATCCGCTAATGTGTATCATTCATTATGCAACAGTGATTTTAAGTCTTTTTTTTTCCTGATTTTTGGTTATGATTTTTCTTTCCTTCCCATCCCAATCACCCATTTTTTCCCCTCTTCCAGTTAGCCATACTTCAATGTGTTATACTAAAGTAACGCTTTTATCTTAGACCAAACATGCATCTTGGGAGCCTCTACTGCATGGTAAATTATCGAGAGGTTTTTTTCTTGTTATCTTGGCAGTACTAACACAGCATGGATTTCACAGGCAACAAGTTGTTCTTTAGCTTTAATGAGAGAGGATATTCACTTAATCCTATGAATAACTGACTACATTTTCACAAGGTACCTGCTTGTATCTCAGATTCTTTGTGTTTTCCTATTTTATTTTTCCATTTGTAAAGCACATACTGTAAGAGTGTTTGAGTATTACACCTGATGTCACACAGCTGAACCTCCCAGTCCAAATATTTTTCTCTTTTTTCTAGAATATTTGAATTGGTTTATTTTTTGGGTAGTCTTGAGTTGAGTCTGAAAGCCTGTTTCTTTTATTAGCACTAATCCTTCTGCTGTAAGATGGATACAATCGTGTAATGTAATGATGATACCTTCTGTTGCTTGCTTGCTTGCTTTTTTCCTATTGCTGAGCAGCAGGAAGCAAGATAGCCAGCTTTTGTGCGGACTTTCTTATGTCCGGCCTACTCAAGCAGTTTTCTCTGCCTGTTCTCTTAATTTAGAGGCAATCTCTACTGATGCCAACCATGTTGCATCTCTTTTCTCTAGGAAACTGTTGTGAACTTTTCACCGCTCTCCGTTTACTGGTGTAAAGTGCTGTTCTGTTCTTGTGATCAGGCTTCCTAACATGTACTTTGGTGTGAAGAGAAAAGCTGAACAATAAACAGGATTTCTTACTTTGGTAGAAGTAATATTATTTACATTGGCTGATGAAAGTTGAAGATTCTTGTCTTGGATATAAGATAGTTGGGGGGTTTTTTGACAATGATAAGTGAAAAGCTAAGCTTTGTCCTTGCGTCGGTGGTGTTCCTGACATGTAGTAATGCTGTCTCTTTAGGACAGCTTCTGAAATTGTGTAGGTTTGCATTTGCCTTATGCTGAGAGTAGCTATTCCTTTATTACAGCCTTCTGTTTCTAAAACGTTTCTGGATATTGAATGAATTGCAGTTTTCTATACTTGAAAGACACACAGTCATTGCTTTAAGCATATGTTTACAATAAGCTTGGACTCTGGTGTATTGCTGCTCTTGCTTTGGTGTCCATTTTATCATTGCATATAATCTTCCTGGTTTGAACTAATTCTTGGTTCATTACTAAAGTACTTCCCTCCCCCCATCAAGCAACTGTGTTTACTTTCTGATATGGAAGAGTATATGTGAGATACAGTCACGTAAAAGTGCATAAAAAGACTTCTGTCTCTTTTCTGATGAAGTTGAAGCTGAGCTGTGGACGCCTCTCTGGCTGGACTGTAGAAAAAATATTTTGTCAGCAATTCATTGAAAATTTGGAGTTGTACTTGAGTGAGAACTGAAGTACATACCACTAGGATTGCTTAAACGAATTTACATAGCCGCAGTATTTGCATCAGAGCCAGTTCCCTGTTGTTAAGATTCGAGTCCCTTGCGCCACAGCTAACAGAATGCACAGCAACCATTTTTAAGCGGCTGTTATGGCATTATGTGGCTGAGCCAAAATACAAACTATTCTTCTTCCAGGAGGTTATGCTCACTGCTGGACTAAAAAATGACTGAAGTTAACGTGTTCTTACTTTTGAAGTTAAAAAGTATTACTTGCCTACCTTCTTGTCTCTCAGCTGGAGCATCCGGTCTCCTATTACACTGACTAAAAAGTAAATGCCACATGAGTTTATTCCTCTTGGCTTGGGTTTTTTTTGCTGTCAAATGCTGCTTTTAGGTATTGAAAATCTTTCACTGACTAACCAGGCAAGTTTTGCTTATAGGCAAAACTTTCATCCATTATTTTTATTCCCTTTTCTTTTATTGTGCACTGAAATTTATGACTTAAAGTTCTTCTAAATTAGTAACCAATGAATTCCACAAATAAACACTTATGATGGTCAAGTTATTTTTGCAGTTGCTGCCATGAACCATTAGGACAGAGAGAGGATGTCCTTGACAAATGTTTGGATTTAAGGCCATTGGCTGAACTGTAGTCTCTCTCATGGGGTCCTCACTACTCCATTCGTCTAGCACATGTTGGGTTTTCTTCCTGCCAAGGTGGCAAGCACATTTTAAAAATCTTTTTTAGGTGAATTAGCAATTCCTCCTCTGTTCATGAACCCACATTCATGTTTAAAGTCCAGTTTTCCATCTCCAAGCTGGAAAAGTCCTTAGGGAAAGTTCAGGAGGAACCTGTTTCCAAGTGTGATGCCTTTGGCTTCCCCCTCCACTCTCACAGCACTTCTGTAGGGAGAAGGCTTTGTCAGAGGAGATCTGAGATTTTTCTGAGCAGTTCTGCAGAGCTAAGTTTTTAGAATAGAGGCAAGTAGTGGACCTTTTGCAATTCCTCTTCTGTCTGCTGTAAACCCCTCTCCCATTTAAAGAGTGCCAGGAAAGCATCTTTAAAGGCAGGATGGAGCTTTCTGGAATTTTCCTGTCATGTTTGCTTACTTTCTGAATCATGAGACATTTGGTAGAAGACAAGGAACTCCTGTCAGGGAAGAGGGAATGTCTGAAGTGCTGGCTGTGTGGCTGTGCTTCCTGAGAGGGGGGGGTTATGGGAGATAAAGGCCTCAGTTTAGCAATTTCTGAATCTAATCAGTGATGGAAAGCCAAGACATCAACTTTCTAAGCTGTTTTTGAAACAGAGGAGAGCTGTTTTGCAGATAAGCATAATGAGTTTGAGAGTATAAGCACTGATGCATTTTTAAAATGTGTTTGTAGATTGAGAGCATAACAAAAATTGCCTCAGAACTTGGAAGAAAGGGAGGTAACAGTGCTGTGATGCACACTCAAGTGTGTCTTCATGAGTGGTACACTTTTTATTAAGTATTTTCTGTGGCATGCTATGAGCTAAGAAATAGTCAATAAATTTAAGAAGGAAGTCAGTTGTAAAAGAAATGCCCTGATCAAATTTTGTATTCAGTTCTTGTATGGTCATACCTGTTTATCCAGACCAGGTGGTCTGAAGGTTCATTTCATTAAGCTTGTGGCTGCTTAGAAGTATTTCTGATGCTTCCTTCTCTGAATCTGTGAATGTAATTCACACATTTAATAAATATTCTCTTGATTTAAAAACTGATACCTCCTCTTCTTTCTGTTTTAGATGCTTGATCCTCTAAACAGCTTCAAGATTACTTTAATATTGCTACCTTTGCCATCTTTTAAAATGCCACTCAGCATCTAGTAGTAGTGTTAATTAACATATATTAGACAATGTATTTTTAAGCTGTCTCTAAACTTCTAGTCAACACAACTCCTGAACTTGTTTCAGACTAGCGATCCTGTGATCTTGAATACTAGGAGCTCTTCTGAGGTTGCTGCTGCTGATCTAACTCCCAAGAGCAATGATCTGAGGTGGCAGATTGTTTATCTCCAGCTGAGTTTCTTCAAAACATTGCCTGACTGGCTGTATACCCCTTTGACTTCTAGCTTTTGGCTAAAATATTAGAGCCAGAAGAAACTGGAAGTTTTCAGGACTGAAAGCCGTTGAATCTTACCTGTCTTATCCTGAATGTTTGGATCTGTAGTTGGGCTTGTGAAGAGTGCCCAGAGCTTGCTGCTCTCTGAAAGTTTCAAGAAGTATAGTGTTACAGAATATACTACAAAGCATATGTCTTTGCAGAGACGCTTGCTTTGCAGAAACAAGTTTGTTTCCTTTCTCTGATTTGATTTATGGCATACACTAATTAAATGATCCTATCTCCTTGATGGTTCTTTGCTGTGCAGTTGCCTTCTAGAAAACATGTTGTTAGCAACATGCAGCTACTGTCTAGGCTATTAGTTTAAGAATATAATACCCTCTAAGTCTGGTGAAAAATTTCCATGCTGCTACAGCCTGGTGCATAAGTGACCACTCCTGTCCTATCTTTAGTCCTGAGACCTTGTTCTTTAGTGTAGGCTCACCCTTTCAGGACTTGGTTATGATCTGTTGCTTCCAGCTTGCTCCACTTATGATCACAGTTGTGGGATTAGCATTCCCTCTAAAATACTTCCTTGTACATGGAAAGTTTTTAAACCTTTCAAACTTCAATTCTGTTGCTTCCACCCTCTTGTGAGCTTTTTTTTTCCTTTTTTTTAGTATTACTTAGCTCCTTTCTGTTTCCTCCCTAACAGCAGAAGATCTGTCTCTTAAACTGCAATTGGTCTTTCTGCATTTATGCATGTTTTGGTTCTGCTTCCTCTACCCCTATGTTCCATCTCCTGTTTCTGTTTAAAGGGATGAGTGTGATTTTCAAACCCTTGTGAACAATAATGTATTTTCCATGCACCTTCCATCTTTTCAATATGCCTCTGTAATGGTATGCTGATTTAATTATTCTGAAGTGTTAACCTACTAAGTTGAACATATCTTAAACATGTAAGCAAGTATACTTATTCCAAAGCTAATTCTTTTTTTGCAGTGCTATTTTCTTTCAAGAGCTGCTGCCTACCAAAGGATGCTATCAGGGAATTGGACATATCCTTCCTCTAGGTAACAAAGCTGGAATACACTGTTCAGTAACTCAAATGTATTTCCTGCTCACTCTGTTTATATATGATTACTACCAAGGTCTGCAAAGTCCTCTGTAACAGAATCTCTTGCAGTTCCAAAGGAAGAAGAAAGCGCAAGCAATATCCCATGTCATATGTGCAGCGTGCTGAAAAGGCTTGTGAAACCCTGCCTGTTTGGTTTTTTGTTTTTTTTTCCCCCCCCTTTTCAGTAAAAGCTTTTTCTTAAAATATGCAGAGAGCTATGCCTTAGGCTCTGGAAAACTGTGGAGCCTTTAAAAAGTCATTCCTCTGTGTTTCCCCATACATCCACATCCACTCCCTTTTGGGTTTGTATTAATCAACAGCAGAAAAGTATGTCACACAGTTTAGAAGCTACTGTATTTAGAAGAGAAACCAGCACAGAATGCCACGAGATCTATTTTAGAATATTGAACCTGCAAACATATGTGTTTTGTAAAATAATTAGGAAAAAGTAATACAAAATTACATTATAATTTATCGTAACCAAGACCAATGTGTATTCTAAAAGCTGTTTATTTTAGAAATACTTTGGTGGTTCCATTAGAGATGAGAGTATAGCTTGTGAGATCAGTTTTTCCAAGTGTGTGCATGGGGCAGTTTAGCTACTATGAAAAGAAAAAAAAACAGGTTGTATTTTTGATTCCTGAAGAGCAAGGAACAAAAATCCTCCATTTTAAAATAAGAGCTGTAATATGCCTCTTGGCTTCCAGAAAAATGATATTAAGAGTGTGGTCAGCTGTTTGGCATTGGAAGTAAGATTTTGTGAACATCCACTTTCTGAAACCACAGCTGAATGATGACTGTAAAGATTGGGATGTGGGGTTCCCCCTCCCCATTTTTTGCCTTTGGTTATTTTGTCCTGGCTTATGGAAAGAAGTGGGACAGAAACTAGTGCTCCTCTGGCAAGGAGTCTTGCCCATGGGCACAGATTTAAAGGCAAAGATGGAACTCCTCAGTAGAGTGCTTGTTGCTTATTTGGTATGCATGTGGTGCAGAAACCAGAAAATATTACCTTTTTTTCTTCTTTTTTTTTAATTTTTCTTTTCCCCATTTTGGGCTGTCAACTCTGTCTCTTCTCTGACAGTTTAGGGTGTTCCCCGGCCCCTTCTTCTACTCTCCAGACAGTAATTCTTATTTTTAATTCCAGGAAAGTTGGAGTTATGTTGCAGGTTCCAAGTTCAACTGTGGTTTTAAATAGTACTGACAGTACTGACAATTGGGAAAGTTTCCTTAATTGTAGAGATCTGAGTAACTTCTACTTTCTATTTGCAGTAACAGTGTGTTGGCACAGATTTCCTCAATCTTTCAAAGCCCAGCCTCACGTATTTATTTATCTTGTCACCTCTTTCTTCTTGTATATTTTGTGGAGAGAGTGAAGTGGGAAGTGATTGTATTGCTAATAATCTTCCAGTTTTTTTCTTGGTAGTTCTTCAGAAAAAACAGTATTCCAATGTCATGCATAAGTGAAAAAAAACCCACAACTTTTTAGTGCCTTTCAGATGGAGCTATCAAATGGAATGGACATGTCTTCTGAGTTGGAGGAATAGTACAGATAATCTGAACTTGGTCTTGTAGACCTGAGAGTTGACATGGTGGGTAGTATCGTGGTCTGTAAGGAGGATGCATTCGTTATGGGTAATGCCTTTTGAAGGTGGAAAAATGTTCGCTGTTGTGCTTGGTTCAGCTCAGGAGAGGAGTATTGTGATGCTTCATACTTAGGACTGAGCCTTAAATAGGGAAATGTGTTTCCTCATTTTTCTTTTCAGTGAGAAGGGCTAGTGTTTAAGTGGGGTGAATTATCTAGTTTCTAAAGGTCTTTGTAACAGCACGTGTTCCATTTCTTATTAAATACCTTTATACTTATAATTGGTTTTTGAATAGTTTTGATTGGGTACTTATTTTTTAAGGACAAACCATACTTTTGCTTCTAAAATATATTCTGGTCCCAAACAGTTCCTTATGAAGAATATTGATTTTTTTAGCATCTAAAAAGGCTGGTGATACGGCTTTGAAAGGTTAGCTGTCTCAATTTTCTTTTCTTCTTCAAAATTTGGATTATTTGTTACATTTTTTGTTAAACTGCAGTAAAAATAGCAATTTTGTTCTTACCAAATATTTTGAATAGAGTGGCATTATTGTAGGATGATGAAAAATGCTTTTAATTTTAAGACAAGAAGTTTGTTGATCAAATATAGACTCGCTGTGTCTTTTCTCTAAAACATTTGTGAGGTTTTTCTTCCTCATTTTCTGAGACTGAGGACACTGTTCTCTAAACTTGCTAATGGGATCAAATCAACTTAATATGGAGCGTGACATTTGATGATAAAGTTGATTGCTTACACCCAACTTTGATTGGAGCAAGCTTAGTGGTCATTTGGAATATACTGAACACAAATGTAGCTTATACCATTTCATCTTGGCTGCTTCTCAAATTCAATTTGGTACAATGCCGCCCTTGTGCTATTGTAAAGTCTTTGAACTGAACATCTCCTCCTGTATTTACTATGTAAAAGTACTTGATTTTTTTAGGATTTAAGCCAAACAGTTTTTTAAAAGTCAAGAAAATTGGTATATTTAACACTGTTCATTTGTTACTGTGTTATGCTTGCATAACAACTTTAATTTTCACCATTTCCTTTACTAAATTACAGTGGTCCTCAGCTTATCCCAGTGGTTCTGCTTTTGGCCACCAAAGAGAGTTTAAATCTCCTACAAATGCCTTTGTTGCGTATCTGAAATGCCGCATTCAGTCAGTAATCCAAAACTGAATCTCTCTTTTTATTTCAGAGTTGTGGATGATCTTACTTTTCCTCTTCTTCTCCACTGCCCCAAGTGAAACACAGGACAGGACAGCTGAGGACTAAAGATACTAGATTTAATTTGCTGCATCCTTTCTTAACTACCACCAAGATTTCTGGGCATGGTAGCAAGAGTTGAAAGTGATTCACTCTGCTACTAATTCTTCTGTTACCTCTTGGTGATGCTATTGTAAAATATGCTAGTGTTCTGTTCTTTGTGATACAGTAATGTAGGAAGTGGATAAGGTAAAAAAGAGGCTTAAATACAGAAGCAGAGATTTCTGGGGTGTTTCATCACGTCATGAAATTAAAAGGGTAAGAAGCATATACAGAAGTCTATGCTCCTTTATAAGCAGGAGCTTTATTCTCAAGTACTGCGAGTTCCTCGAGCAGTAGAGGTCTAGTCCGCAGAATGTGAAAGATGTGTGTCAATAAATACGAGAGAGTAGACCCAAGTAATGACTAAAATACAGGTCTTCCACTTTGCAATAGTAGTCACTAATGTGTACCTTGTAGCATTAGATCTTTTTGTGATAATTGTTGATTGCTTTTTAACTACAATGCAAATAGTTAAGAAAATTTCTTCAATGTAATGTTAATCATTAAAATTAAGACTTAAATTCATAGTCCCAACTGCAAAATTGAAAAATCAGGCTTCAGATTGTCTCCTTAAATGCACTTTTATCATACTTCATTGCCAGCTGAGATTTCTACATTATGAGGCTAAGTACTGTGTTCTGCACAACTCTGATTATTATGTTTTTTTTCTTTTGCACCTCCAAATAAGCCTTTGCTTCTACTCAAATCTTTCAAAAAGAAAGTCAGTTGTTACCATTCTGAAGGTTTAACCGTGGATGGCTTGTGTGCTGTGAATTGTTGATTCAGGAACTGTAGAAATGTTCCCCTTGACTGCTCTGCTGATCACTTGATTCAGTTCTTATGGCTGAGTCTGTGCTACTCAGTTGGAATACATTTGTGCTGTTGACTTTGGGGAAGTCTGTAGGTTCAAAACTGTGTTAAGAAACTCTTGAATCAATGCTACACTGCTCAGAATGCCAATTTTAAGTAAATTATTCCCTTTGCCTATACTGTTTTTTCCTTGAATGTGTGTACAAATATCAGTAAAAAAAGCACAGGACAAAATAGCTTTTCTTCTTCCCCCCCTCTTAAAAACGTCTAGTTTACAGTAACTGAACCAGATGCTGGTTAAGTCCAGTTACCATTAGAAATATAATAGTTACTAAACTTTTGGACCTCTTGCTCCTGTTTCTCCAATTGTCATTGAGTATTTGTCAAAAAAATACTTGGTTGCAGCTGGAAGGCTTCTATGTGATCTTTCTGTTAGCTGTGTAATGAATTATGGATACACAAAATAAAAGGCTGTCAGCAAAGTGGAAACGTAGGGAGGAGGTGGAGGGAATATTGAAGTCACGTGGTTTTCATATTATTTTAGCTATTCTTTCTCAGTAGCTTCATCAGCTCAGAGGATGCTCTGAGATTTGATGTGTAATTATTTTCTATTTAATAGGTAGCCACACTGCTTTAAAAATGCATAGTTTAGTATGTGATCAGTGTAAATACTGGCATTAGCACAAGGGTAGACTGTCCATACCTACCTGTCTCATAGAGCGAGGAGTTAAGATTCAGTTATCAGCTTAGGTTCCTGTTACACAATGAGAGTATTTTTTGTAAGTTGTTAACAGTATTTTGCTGCCTTGCATCTGACAAAGAAGTTTCTGTTTGTTTTGATGCTTTGTTAGAATTTTTTTTTAAAGGAGGAATTATTTGGGCACTTTTTTTTGGTGGCCTTAAAAAGAGTGTTGTGATGGGTAGTGCAATAGTTTTCAAGCTTGAACTTTGACTTTTTGCTGAGATGCATAAACCCTTGAATGAGTGTTTTATTATTTGAATTGTGGTGTGCCTTTTGTATAACTGGCAAAAGACTCTAACCAGATTTCCTTCAAGCAGTTGAGTAAACGTGTGCTGAATTGATGGGAAATGGCCATTGCTGTATTAGGAAAAATACTGCAGAAGAGTGCACAATTATTTTGTGACAATTTGTATCTATTAGCAAATAGGACCAGAAGCATGGCACACGATCATCTACAAGTAAAAATAACCAGCACCATTTGGAATAAATGTAGATGTTGTTTTTGTAGCACCAGTAACTTTTTTTTTTTCCCTTTAGGTTCTTGATTGTTACAGACCATTTGCTGAAATGTCCAGAGTTGGTAAAAGCCCTCTATGCCAAACTGAGCAATCAAGAAAGGTAACCCCAAAAACCAATGTGGCTTTTAGTATTTAGCATTCCATATAGAGTATCCTGTTCACATGATTGAAAAACTGTGTGGTTTCATAGTTGGCACAAAATCTCTAAATACATGTTTCTATGTCAGTAATGGTTTTAAATTGGTTGGTTAACATTACAGCTTAGCCACAACTGGCAGTGATTTATGTAGGGTTGCAGAATCCAGGTTGGCGCCATTACTTGGTAAAGAAATACTTACCAGAAAAAAAAAAGAAAAAAAAAAAGAAGAAAAAAAAGAAAAAGACAAGATTTCATGCCTGTGTCTTGATTTCATAAGAGCACCACACCCTGCAGTGTTTTACAGCTGTATTTGAAATGTCTTAATGTCTTCAGCTGTTCATACTCGTTTTGTAATTACAAGAAATTAAAAGGAAGCCATTACAGAAGTTGGAATTGTATCTAATACTGGTTTGCAGAATCTACAAAACATAGATATGTAGATGCCCATGATTATTTAATCTTTTAACATTTCCACTGTTAAAAGTATAAAATACTTCAACAAAATTCCCTTGGAAAGAAACTAGCTAGTTTTCCTTCCAGGGTTTGAGTAAATGTATGCTGGATTGTTGGGAAATGGCCATTGCTATAATTGGGAAAATGCTGATTTACGATTGCTTTAATAAAGAATCGGGGAAGATAAAAATTGATTTTGTTAGGATAACCAACTTTGGGAAATCCTGTACTATGACTCTACAGCTCCTCCAGCCACTTGAAGATCTTGTGATCTTGTTTATATATTCAGCGTGGCTACTTTGTTCCACATATGCCCAGGGAAACTGCAAGTTCTGTGTGTAGATTTGGCAGGTGAAAGACAAAGCAGTAAACAAAGTAGTCCTGTAATATTTTTTTTCCCTGTGTTTTTTACTGTGACTGAAGCCACAGCAAAATGGGAGTACAGACGCTAATCAGTCTATAAAGAAACAAAAGGATGGCAGGCAGAGAAAGAGTGGATGGAAGGTTGAGAACCATAGATAAAATATCATTAATGTATAAATTTGTGATAGAAAACAAGGGGTAGGAAGATAAGGAGGAAAATACTGTCATCTTCCTTTATTCAGGCTGACCAAATGGAAACGAATATCAACTGTGTGCTTACTGTGCCTACAGGTGGGGGCTCGTTAACCAGTTAGCGGAAAAGACTGTTTTAAGTGAACGACCTAGATTTAATTCTTTTGGGGAATGTCATGAATGGCAGTTTGTATGTTTTCATAATCTCCTTGAGGACAGCCAGGACTGGGTTAGGTTGTTTAATTGTACTTACAGCAATAGATGTAGTCAGTTTCTAGAAAGATCTCCACTGTCTTTGTTGCATGTACTGTGCTACAGACCATGATCGGCTACCTCAACTGAAAGGCTTTTAGTGTAGGTATCATATGGATGATCACATGTGCAGGATGGCTAGTCACGGCATATTAGCTGAATTTGTTATCAGTCCTGACAGTTCTGCAAATCAAGTAAACTCAAGTTTTTCAAAACATAATCACAGTATAGTTTATTATGAATTTGGTACTGCTTAATTACTGTCAAACATATGCAAGTAAGTGGTGTAGAAATAGTCCTTTTGCATCTGAGCTGTAGAAGAAAACCCTGCTGCGGCATTTTTCTATATAATGTTAGCATATTTAAGAATGTATTTTTTAGAGATATCTGAGGAGACAAATCCAGTTCAGATAAAAACATTTTGACTGTCATTAACTGGAGAAAAAAATAACCATATAAACCAAACCATAGGGAACTCATTGTTTCAAAACGAGACAAGGAGCCTTCACCGCAAGAGTTGCCGCATTGGGTGTCCAGTAAGGCTGACTAAGTCATATAAATGAAGAAAGGACAGATGTGGTATTGAGGTGTCTGGGGAAAGCAGCTGGAGCTCATGAATATATGGTAACTCTCAGTTACAGGATTCTTGATCATGCACATTAAATACACTTACTTTAAATGTATTTACTGAAGCAAAATTACCTATGCTGAGAAAGTTTGCGAATACACAAGTTAGTGGTGACTCTTAAAATTGGCAGTTGCCTTAGATAACCAAAGTATATGCAGTTGCATAACCGCAGTTATTTGCACTATTCACAGTATTCGCACTATTCAAAATATTTCCTGTAATTGAAATCTAGTGCATTTGTGATGCTCTGGCCATGGTGTACGCCATGAAGTAGTTCTTGTTGTAGAAGTGGATCTGGAATCTGAATTTTCAATTAAAAGACAAAATTCCTGACTTCTGGACAACTTTCTTTTTCATTTCCAAACACATTTATGCACTTTGGTGTTGCCTGTCTGAGTTTGCAAATGGCCTGAAATAAATATTGTGATAATATGATCAGCTTTTTAAATGGTATTCTGGCTTTGAAAAGTGATGTGACAATGCCTGCTGTTTCTCTGCAAGTGATTATTGCAGGAACATATGGCTATAGTATTGAGCCAAAGTCTGCAGATTCTTAATTCTTTGCCAGATTTGAGATTTCCCTGCATGTGTGTGCAAGTATTTGGCAGAAGTATTTAGGAAATGCCTGCTTTGCTTTAATCCAAGTTAGCCTTGAGCATGGACAATGTAAATTAATGCCTTGGTAGTCTTAACTACATTGTAAAATCTTCAAAATGAGTACATCTGTCTTGTCCCTTTTAAGATGTCGTGCCTTCACAGCAACAAAAATGCAACTGAATAGCAATTGAATAGCTTTGGGTTTTTAAGATACTCAACTGCTTGCATCTTTAGTTTTGATTTTTCTTTTATTTCCCATGAAGTGTTCTCAGTGAATGATGTAGCCATTGATGGAATTACTGGCAGGGAAATGGGCATTCACGTAGTGTTAAGTGCCACTGCTTCTTGCTTATGTTCAGCTACAGGCCTGCTGATGTCAATGTTGGAGTGGGTTTTTGTTCTTGGTAATACTCACAGACACAGAATAACTGAAGGTAGTGTTGGGTTATAATCCTTCACAAATTCACAGCTAATTTTCATTTAATAGGATGCTTACAAGTATCGTCCGAAGATGAAAGAATTGGAAAATTTCAAGGAAGGAGCTAATTTGTCTCACAGAACTATTGCTGTCAGTAAAACATTTCAGGAAAGAGAAGTCCCAGTCACAGAGTGTCCCAAGTGTCAGGTATTTGTTAAGGTGATAAACCAAACATACTTGATACAAAAATTGTTTGGTGATAATAAAACTGATAGAATTTTACAATATTATTTTCAGACAGGCTTAGCAGAACTTCACCTTAATTTGCAATAATGAGCTTCCAGATTTAAATTGCACCTCAATGCTGTGGTTTATTTGTAGACTATAGGAGACAGCAGCGTGTTTTACTGATGATTGCAGATGCTTTATAGTAGTTCTAACTTTTGCCAATTTGGTCAGCTTCAGGAAGAATTGGTTTAAATTTGGCTAGGGGCACAAAAAGCAAGAGACTGACAAAAAGTCTTCCTAAGTGCTGCCTAAAGAAAAAGAAGATAACACTTACAGCGTGGTCATTTCCAAATAGCAATAAAATCATAAACATAATAAACAAAATTATATTTTAGATATTGAACTGAATGTTACAGAAAATCATAATGAGACATGCTAAAACTGATACTAACAGTTGTCATATCTGTTGTATTTAGCTATAGGCAAACAAGTAGGGACAAACTGTCATCTGAAGGGCTAAGCAGTTGTGAGATCATTTAAAAGAAATGAGCAAATTGCATTGTGTGGGAGAACTAACTTGGAAAAATTTGGGTGACTCTTGGAAGAGCACTGAGAAACAATGGAAGAAAGGAGCGTAAGGGAACTTGCACCAGAACAAAAAGTGTCGCTCTCAGGAAATTGTTGGCTGAATGGCAAGACTTGCTTGAAATTCAGGGGAAAGATGAGCATGTCCTGAACGACTGTGCCTGGAAGAAAACTCAGGAAAACAGTTTTGACATGAATGCCTAAAGAGAACAGAAAACTTTAAAAGAAATTACATACAAGTGGTGCTTTAATATCACTCCTATTTCTCTGGAAGAATTATGGTCGTCTAAAAGGGCACTTGATTGTATTGCAAGAGGAAGAGTAATGCAAAAAATTTCCCTATTGGCAACAATTTCATCTCAGTAATACAGTTTGTGGAAGTATGTGGTGACCCTCCAACTTCTTTATAGAAGGATTGTTTGTCATTTTTAAATGTGTATTATTTGGATTAGTGGTGCAGCAATAGCTGACTAGGATTCTGTTACATGGGAGATAATATTTTATTGGAATAATTACTGTAATCATGAACAGCCTGTTTTCTTAGCTGAGCATAGGCTTGAAAGGCTCTAAACTTGGTAAAAACTGTCATGTAAAGTCTTACCCTGTCTTGAGGTTGAATGACATGTTTGTGCATTTAACTTGATCTTTCTATAGTATGCCAAATCTTGAAAGCCTTTGTTCAGTAAGGGCTTTTGGGTAACTGGACTCTGGTAGTTCGTAAATGGGCAAGCATGTGGTACCCAGTTGTAACCTGCACAACAGACAGAATGACTGTTCTGTGTCGGTGCTGCATCACACATGTGAGTGAAGCCTGTGAGAGAGATTACCAGTGCTTGACAGCCTTCTGTCTGGAGTCCACCCTTTCCCAAATGTGTTGAGCACATTTCTGTGCTACCGTGTTGAAAAAGCTTTTTGTTCTCTTTCAGCTAATTGTTTAATGCAGCTTGTATTCATGACACTGAGGGTTGAGTTTAGCAAGAACTGAGTAGCTGTTATGTGATTAATAGGGTTGGGTTCTTGGAGGTTAATAAAGCAGTGACCGTACATTTTCCACAGAAAAAGACATTTCTCTTCCCCTTGTGACAACCTGCTTGGTAAATTTAAAAAAAAAGAAAAAAAAAAAAAAAGGCATTTGAACTATTCCACATGTTTAAATGTCAGTCCTTCCATCTGAATTGCAGATATTTTAATGAAAGGAAACCCTGAGCCTGCTCTTTAATTCATTCAATAAATAGCACTCTTTCAGGTTGAGAGAATTACAGTGGGATTTCACTAGCCCACGTGCTCCTCTGCACCAGAGTTGAACAGGGGAGCTGTAGGAGGGCCTCTGCCATGTTAAAAGTTCTGCTTCCACAAAATACTAGTTTGCCCTAACAACATGATGGGATATCAGAAATAAAACGATATTAAAACTGTTAAAATAAATGATCCAAGTACATTTTATAGAGCAGCTTTGTTATGTATCCACGTACTTGCTGGTTTAATACACCGAGTAACTCCTACTGAGTATATGAGTAATTAACTTGGATTTACTGTAATCCATCTAGTGGCAATTATAAAACAACTGTAAAGAACTGAGTGTACATACCATTTTTTATTTCCTCTCTTTCTTCTCAGAATTGGTTTGGGGTTGGGGAGGACAATTAGTGAAGGACTGCGTGCAAGGCAGGGCCATGAAAAGCTGATATTTTCAAATGGAAGTTGTCAAATAGTCTGTGCTTATTTTGCTGAACATAACAGCTTTTAAGAACTGTTTTGGTGGAAACTTTAGACATATGGAATATGCACTCACAATAATGTTATGTTAGGATATGAATTACAAATTGGAATAGACTTGAGAAAAATATTGACTTGACTGTCTGGCCAGATTGTATTAATTGAATGATTAATTAAATTAACAGTGTGCAGAAATAAATCGGTGAACAGGAACTGATTGTCAGTCTTCATGAGACTTACTAATTTTAAAAAATCAGCTCTGTTACTGGCATGCTAATTGTTTGTATAATTTTTAACAACTGTATCTGTTTATTCTACTGATAATTCTATATGGCTTAGTGATTTTGATTAATTTCATTTGTTTTCCAATTCTAGAGTTACTTTGTTAGAGCTGATAATGGTGAAAGTAAATGAGAAGAGCCCAGTTCCCAGTGAAGAAATGAATGTGTTCATGAGAAATGCTGACTTCCTTGCAAGCTGTTTCCAAGAGAAATGTGAAGCTGTGCTCAAGTTAACTTCTGCAGCAGGTGCAGAAGATGAGGTATGATGGATAAAAAACACTGTAGTACAAGTCTCTGAAGTGATGAATCTTCATTGCTGCTATTACCTGTGGCACTTGTGTACGTTCCCAGTTTATATCGGGAAAGCAGTGGCAGAGTACACAGGAGAATCTGTAAGACAGCAACCTAATTTTGCTTTTAATTTGAGGATGACAAATAATACAGTACAGTGTTTTATTATGGTCTTACTAAGGATCACTTCTGTAATTTATTTGGGTTGTGAATTATATTTTATTTAAATATGAATCAAAACTTAAAATATTTATTTATACATAAGAAACAGTGTGTCTCTCTTTCTTTTCCTTCTTAAAATTAGGGTTAAAAATTGAGTAAATGCTTTTTTTTTCCTAGCAATGCTAAAGGAAGTAAATCTTGGGGTTGGTTTTTTTGGGGTTTGTTTTTTTTTTTTTAACTTAAATAACTGATGATAAGTTGATAATTAATACATTAAGGTCTCAAGTACTAGTTCTTTGAAAATGCATTGGGCTACTTGTAAGGCAGGTGTTCCTGATGTGTTTGGGACCTGGAACATCGAGTTCTGATCATGGAGAGCTGTGGGGTGTGTGTGATTGGCTCAGAGCAGGGGAGCTGTCTGAAATGTATAGCAATCCTCCCTGCAAAAGGGCTTTCGTTACTGACTCTTCCCCATTTCCCAATGATTTGAGCCTCTCTGGTGGACCTTGCATGGCTCTGACAAGGTGGGACTCCTGGGCCTAGGTAGCATCCACAAGCAACAAGTTGCAGACCGTGCTGAGCTCTTAGTGGCAGACAGCTCCTGTCCCTGAGCGCCCAGACACTTGCTCCAACTCCAGTCCACTTGGAAGAAATCTGTTATTGCTTCAGACTTAATGAACTGGTTCTGTTGAGGATGGCCACAATTAGGTCCCTTTGCAAGCTAAATAGGAAAGCTTTTATGGGTCACAAATGGTTAGTGGGTTGCACTTTGGGAACCTCTGATGCAGAGCTGAGTCCTGGATGACCGCCTTTTATTTCCTCCTTACAAACTATCCCAAGAGTGTTGGCTACTTGCCACACCATATAGTGCAGTAAGGAGGTTTAGGCCATCTAAGGGCAGAGGTCTCTTCAAATAATCTGGTGATCTATTTTTTTCTTACTTCAAACAAGCTGCTTGAACAAATAGCAACACCATTGGGAATACAGAAAGCAACTTGCACCATAACTTGCAGTGACCTTATTTGTGCTGTGTTAGATCATAGTCTGAGCAGGCAATGCCAGGTCATATTGGTCTCGTTCTTGATCTCTCTCATATGCATAAAGTTTTAATGTTTTCAGCTAATTTGGGAGTGAGATTTTTTTTAAGACAGCTAGCCAGAAAACTAAAATGCTTGAGGAACTCTCATATGTTTTACTCAAGCATAGAATTAGTTAACCACTGATTCTCACTGATTAATCATGCTTAGTTTCAGAAGTATAATCAGTGTATTTTCTTAATATCATAAAAGGATTTTTAAAGAAAAGTGACATTGAGCTTCTATCTTGCCAAGTGACCACAGGGGTGTGTTGAAGTTGTGTTACCCAATATACGTGTAGTTGGAAACATTTTATTGTTAAAACAAAATTAACCTGTAATAGTTTCATTTGTAGAAACTATTGAGAATGACTGTCATAACTAATCTACTATCAAAGTGAAAACATATTTATCTTTAAATGCTTTTATATGATAATGTTACACAGTGTTTTACTTGCTGTTTTTTTTGTTTGTTTGTTTAAATAGGCACAAGATGTATGTTGAGAGGTGTTGCAAAAAGATATCTAAATCACTTTATGAGGAGTTAATAGTTGAATGCATAAAAAAACCCCCCAAACTCTTCTTATCTGTCCATTAAGCACAGCTTCCTCTCACCTCCCTGACTGCTTAGTCTAAGTTATGTTACAAAGCTTAATTGACTACTCCTGGAAAAGGTATCAGCTTGGCAGTAAGAGGACATGTATTGAGACAATTCCATCTTTTCCTTTTTTTTTTCCCCTCCCCTGCTCCCTTCTCTCTCTGTTGTTCTCTTTTTTCCCTTTCCCACTCCCTGCTTTTTTTTTTTTTTAATCTTATGTGGTTACTTTCCAAGTATTCTGCGGTTTCAGTTCTTGGAAAAAAACATTTGTTTGCACCCAGCAGAAGGAGGTCTCTGTCCAACTTGAAGGTGCTGGGATAGCAGTATTGAGAATATTACTGTGTAACTTGCCCTGCTTGACACTGACTTTTTATTCTTCTCTCACATAAACATGCAGTATGGTAAGTTGAATATCACTGGTGGGAAATGTGGATCATTTAACGAGCACAAAATATAAGTAATAATAGTTGAATAAATGGAGAGCAATGACAAGAACAGGTTTTTTAGAAGTGTGTGTATATGCATATTGTATGTATACATTTATTCATAACATATGCTTGCCATGAGAAAAGAGAAATTCCAGCTTAAATTCATAAAACTGTTTCTTACTAGAAATGATCAAAAATTGCACCAATTTCTCCTTGATTATATAAATATTTTAATTTCTGCGTAAGAGTTGTACTTAACTGAAAAAAATGTGATTGTGCATGTAGAGTCTGTCATTAAAAATACTTTAGACAACATCTGTGATATTAAACCAAAGTCTGTCTGGACTTTTCTGTAGCCCTGAAGCCAAGTGCCTTGGTCAGGCTGTGTCTGTACTGGTAAGCTGTCTTAGCCTCCAAAACTGGGAGGCCACAGTTGAAAACTGCCTTTTGGGAACAGTTCTTGAACTGGCCTGGCTCACAAAATGTTGTCTGGGTGTCCCATCCACTGTTTAATTTATTATATGTAGACACTGCCTTTTTTCCCTAAGGAACCTCAGGTCTTGTAGCTTCCATCTCAAACCAATGAGAAGCTAATCATATGCTTCTGCAGTACTTAAACCAATGTTTAAAATAGCTTTTCTGTTATAAGCCTGACTGCAACATGAGTTTGGCTTCACTAACTTTCAACTCTTCTGGCAAAATAAAACCCTTCCCTGGATTTCAAGTTCTTATTTAATCTCTTTATAAATTACATCTTCCGAGTCTCACTCAAAATATGTTTATTTAAAAGCTCTTCATTTGTTTCCTTATTTACTTTTCAGATTACATCCACATCAAGATGGCTGGCAGATTTCAAAATACTTTGGAGTTTGAACAGCATCTTGTTGCTGAACTTAGGCAATAAAGCAGAATACTTACTTTTTTTCTCTTGTACAGGTGGAGGGCAAAAAAATAAAATAAAATTGGGAAGTTGCAGAGGAGGGAATCCCAACCAGAGATGCTTAAACAGTTTTTTGAAAGTATCACATTTCAAATGTGAATAAGAATTTGGGGGTTCTTTTGTGCTTTTTAAATAATCTTCTCAAATCTAGGAGGAACAGTTGCTGAACTGAGCCAGATGATGGGATAAGAGAAAGGGAGAGATGGTAGTATAAAGCCCTGGGAAGAAATATGTAGAGGACAGTGAAGAAAGGCATTAAAAAAAAAGAAAGCAGGGGGGTGTGTGTGAAAAAGGATAAGGCTGAGAAAGGAAAAGCCACACCTCATCGTATCAGCTGCTGCAGGGCTTGCATTATGTGTGTTGGCAGTGGGGTACATAGAGGCAGCGAGGGCTGATGTGCCTCACTGGTGTGATGTATAGTTGCGTATTGATGCTCGTTTGCTAACAGTTGTAAAGCACGTAACCTTTTCTTGTGCAAAGGTCAGCGTTAACTGTGTGAGATGAAGAGGCTTTTGGTTAAGGTACTGTCTTGTAACAATGTAAAATGGCTTAAAAAATTGTAAATACCTGCTTACTGTCTCTGAAATACAGTTGAAGTATTCTTACTTTATAACGGGACAGTGAGCAATGTATTCAGAGGCTGGTTTTGTGCTGTTGAAAGTAATTTATTTAATACCTTAAGGCAAGACCTATACCTTCCTACACCTGTGTAAGGAAAAAAAAATGAAAGTACAGCTTTAGCACCTGAAACCCTATACTGATTTGTTGTCTTCAAGGAGCATAGGAAGGAGTGAAGAATGGATATAATCATAATAATTACTGAACACTATTGTGGATGATTTCAGTTATTTTATAGTGATTATATGGATTCCAAAATACACTGTCGGTAAATAAACATCTCTTTGTCCTGGACCAGACAAGGCAGGAATAGTTACTGTGACCTGTGTCTGAGCCTTTTCAAGGCTACTTGCAGTTTATGTACCACACCTTGTGTGGAATCATCTTGCAGTCAGTCTGGTTCTTGAGCAATATGTGGTGTTCCAAATTATGCCATATGGTCTTAAGGTAGTTTCTGTAAGTACTAGATTGTCATTGTAAGCACGCATCAACATAGTCTGTGAGGAAAAAATAGTCCTCTGGCTGAATAAATAATATGCAAATGAAATTGTGTGTCTCATACCTAACCAAAATGCTGCATCTATGGTCCCAATCCTATTTACCCAAGAATAATGTAAATTCTCGCAGCCAAAGTTCATTTGACCACAGAACTTTACAGAATTCCTGTGGATAACAAATTGGTGTCTTGCAGGCGGTGTTTGTGTCTTTAAAGTGGGACGCTCCTACTGAATAAACTCAAAGAAAACATTTATACAGAAATAATTTTCTCAGCTAGTAATTTTCTGCATTTCTGCTTTTGGAAGCTACTGTGTTTTTGTTAAAATTTTATCCCTTATGGCTCTTTTTTGGTTTCCCCATGATTTTTCAGGGCACATATAACACTGTTGGACTGTAGAAAATAAATTATTGCAGTGTAATACTTTATTGTTACTGTAGAAGGATGTCCTTATTTTATATAAATTTATTCTTGGCAGACCTTGAGAAGCTCTGCAGGAACCCGAGGTGCTGAGAGTTCCTGTCCTCTGTTTAGATCATTGGTTTTAGGTTCTTACGGTATCCTGCATAAGCCATTTTCAGAAATGTAATTTTCATTTACAGGAAGCACTGGTTACAATTCGTCTTCTTGATGTTCTTTGTGAAATGACATCGAACAATGGACAGCTAAAACATCTACAGGCTTTGCCTGGTTTACTTGAAACAGCCATAGGTGAGCGAAAAGCCACAAGTTTTATTAACTGTTGGCTTACTCCAAATCGTGTTGCTCTGTAAATGAAAACATGTTTTTCACAACTGGTGGTAATTATGATTCTGACCTTTTAATAAAATAAATAAATAGGAGATTGAGTTAATCTACATTTTCAAATATTTGATTTGTTCCTGGAATTTTTCTGCTTCTCTACTTGCTCTGTTGGCTCCTATTACCCAACAGAGCCTTGATTCAACTGTCAGCAATGCGCTATTTATACAGTAAGAGTTGTGCAAAGGACAGCTGCTTCCTATGTTCTTCGACTGGCTGAATGTGTGTAGAAGAATTTCCTCAAGAATTAGAAAAAGGACTTTTCCATGCCTCTTCCTTTCTGTTTCCCAAATTCCTGAAAACTGAAAATAGGTACAGTATGAATGTTCTTAACCTAATTTCATGACTCTTAAAGGTCAGTTTGAAAGAAGCTTTCTTCTGCTAAGAAACAACAAGCCAAGAGCTGTATAGAAAGAAAATTATTGGCTGGATGGTTGCACTCAAAAGAGTTGTGGTCAACAGCTCGATGTCTGAGTGGAGACCAATGACGAGTGGCATCCCTAAAGGGTCAGTATTGGGGCCAGTGCTCTTCAACATCTTTGTCAAAGCCATGGACAGTGGGATTGAGTGCACCTTCAGCAAGTTTGCCAAGGACACCAAACTGTGTGGTGTGGTTGACGTGCTGGAGGGACGGGACACCATCCAGAGGGACCTTGACAGGCTTGTAGGACCTTCCAAGGTCCTGCACCTGGGTCAGGGCAATCCCAGATATAAATACTGGCTGGGTGATGAGTGGATTGAGACCAACTCCAAAGAGAAGGACTTGGGAGTGGTGGTGAATGAGAAGCTGAACATGAGCCGGCAATGTGCGCTTGTAGCCCAGAAGGACAACTATATCCTGGGTTGCAACAATAGAGCGTGGCAAGCAGGTCGAGGGAGGGGATTCTCCCCCTCTCCTCCGCTCTCATAAGGCCCCACCTGGAATACTGTGTCCAGTTCTGGAGCCCCCAACACAAGAAAGACATGGACCTGTTAGAACAAGTCCAGAAGAGGCCATGAGGATGATCAAGAGGGCTGGAGCACCTCTCCTATGAAGACAGGCTGAGAGAGTTGGGACTGTTCAGCCTGGAGAAGAGAAAGCTCTGGGGAGACCTTATAGCGGCCTTCCAGTACCTGAAGGGGCTACAAGGAAGCTGTGGAGGGACTTTTTACAAGGGCAGTTAATGACAAAACAAGGGGAAATGGCTTTAAACTGAAAGAGGGTAGGTTTAGATTAGGTATTAGGAAGAAGTTTATCACTGTGAGGGTGGTCAGACACTGGAACAGGTTGCCCAAGGAAGTTGTGATGCCCCCTCCCTGGAAGTGTTGGATGAGGCTTTGAGCAACCTGGTCTAGTGGAAGGTGTCCCTGCTGATGGCAGAGGGGTTGGAACTGGATGATCTTTAAGGTCCCTTCCAACCCAAACCATTCTGTGATTCTAAGATGACTAACAAGAACTATTTTGTGTGTATGTGTTTTGTGTAAACTCAGAGTTACACATTGTATCATCTGAATGCTTGTATAAATCTTTCCACTTAAATGAGCATTTCAAGGAGCCACAGATAGTGAAGTTCAGCAGCCTAGAGGCCAGTCCTCCTTTCTCTAGCTGAGCACAGGCTGACTTTTCTCTGCAGCTGTTTCCAGGCTAATGAAATGGGTGCAGGCTAAAACGTTGCTACCATGTGCATCCTACATATTTCTCAGGTACCCTCAACTGGTATAGTTCTCTGGGTGTGGTCACTTTGTGGAATGTTGTGTTCTCAGATTTTAGTTTCCCTTCTCCCTGATTTCTCTCTGGAGCATTGTAGTAAAAAAAATCCTAGTTGCTGTAAGCTAGCATTTGCCATACACGAACATTTGTATTTCTCAGTTGACAGTGTTATGGCACTGAAGGACTTGTAAAGATGTGTCAAGGTGCTAGATGTACTTTCTCATACTACAGAGCTAGGAACAGACTGGAGAAGAGAGAAAAAAGTAATTCTGGGATTAGTATGTGTTGCTGTGGCAATTTTGAGCTAAAGGAAATTTTCTAAAAACCTTAATTTTAGAAATATATTTATGGTGCTAGAATCATCAACAGCCTGCAAGTTCCAACTCTTCAAGTAGAGATAAATAGCACTCGACTTCAGACACTACAGAAGTGTGTAAAAAGGATGCAACAATACCTTCTGACCTTGGGACAGCCATGTATGGTTATCCTGGCACAAATTAAAAAATTAAAATTAAGAAAACTTCCAAAGTTCTTCTGATATATTGCTGAATATCTGAAATTATGTTGTTTGACTTTGAACCTAACCATTAGTAGTAAAACTCTGTGCAAAGTGATACTAATTTTCTTGTGATAATTAATTTAAATATTCTTTTCTGTAGATACCCTGAGATTAACTCATCTTGCTGGGAAACAGGCTGTAAATATTTTCACTGCCACACATGCTATGACAGGACAGGAAGAAATTGCACATCCAGCTGTGGGTTTTAAATCTCATCTCATTCGTTTGATTGGAAATTTGTGTTACAAAAATAAGGAAAACCAAGACAAGGTAAGTTTATACATTTTTCTGGCAGAACTCTCACATGTGAACAGCTGTGTATTCAGCTGTGACTGTGACTTCACTGATGAAAATATATTGTTGGTCTAAAATAGAGATTAGAACTGGTCTTATGAAGGAGGTAAGATTTTTTTTTAGTGTCTTTGAGTTACTATAACAGGTATGTTAACTTTCTTATAACAGTGTCGTATGTGTCTGTCTGCCTTTTGCTTCAGTCCTATAGACTGCAAGCCAGTGCCTAATTCCTTTGTTGTTTTCACTTTCTTTGAAAAGAAAATGTATGAGACTAAACTGCAACTTCACTTTGAAGGGAAATGGATGGGAATTGTCGCATGAACTTAATTAATCCTTTAATTAGTCTCTAATATTTTTTCACTCTCCCGTCCCTTATTTTTTTTCATGCGAATTTAAAAATCTAGACCTGCTTCTATCAGATCACTTTGAACTTGTGTTTAGAATTCCTGTATGAAAAACTAGTTTTGTTTCCACAATGAGAAAAAAGAGGGAACAGCAGCATGTTTTTAACTATGAAACCCTTTATTTCTTAGAGTGATAAAAGATGTGGCTTTCCTATAAGACTTGTTAGACTAACAGGTTGTCTTGTTGTTCATCGGAGCACTTCCAGAAATCAAGCAGGTTACATTCTCATTTGGCCTAAGCAACCACATTACGGTAGCCTCAGCTTCATGAAAGCTTTCTGTTTCTCTGGTTCTTCCTTGTGAGTTTGTTGTTTTACAGAAACTCTACTGATTCTCATATCTTCCTTTTCTCTTAGAAGTGTCTTTCCTTACAGCAGCCTTGTCCTGGAAGGAAATGGTCTTGAGAAGCCTTTGTTATTGACATTTTTTAATTGCTTTGAACAGGGAAAATTTGGGATTATTTTCCTATTATTGTTTTATTAATTTGAATCAAAGTTTTCACCTGAAAACTTTGAAAATGAAAAACCAAGAAGAAAGGCTATATTGAAGTAGGAGTGAAGGATGTAATGGAGTATTTTTACTGCTCTTTTATGGTACTCAGTGTCAGCAAGTACCAAAAATATAATAATTCATACTGATTGCTCTGCAGGACATTAAATATAATGAGATCTGATGAGCTATCAAGACATTGAGTAATGAAAAATCAATCTCTGTTAGAAGCTTCTATTTACTAAATACTATTTTTGCAATTACTTCGTTTTGGAGTTGAACTTGATGATCCTTTAAGGGTCCTTTCCAACTTGAGATATTCTATGATTCTATTATTTTGTACTGATGCCATCAAATCTGGTTTCAGCTGCTGCAGTGTTTGTCAATTTGACTTTTATAATGGCAGCAGAGCATTTTCATAGTGTATGAGGGGAGTGCTTTATTTTGGTGTTGTTTTGTTTTCTTTGGGGTTTTTTGGTCAGTTTTTAAATTTTTTTGTCTGAAAGGTGAAGCAATGGAAAATTTGAGGAATGCCACCCTCTTTGTCTAACAAATGCTAATAATATGGTTATGTAGATGGGAAACACAATAATGATCCTCCCTTTCCTCATTCATATTATGGTATATAAGAAAGGATTTTAGTATTTCTGAAAAATATTATTAATCCTTTTAATCACTCTTACATAGCTATGTCTCTGACCTGCTATGATGTAATATGTGTTCATGTAAGTGAAGTACATTTTTGTGGAGTACCTTATGATAATGGAGGTGAGGAGGGTGCTTTCATTTTGAAAGGGTTGATTTACTGCTTATTGTTCATTTTCGCTGGAATTTTCAAAGGCCCCTGGATCAATTAGACATGCAGGCTTAATGTTTTCAATGGAAATTGAGTATTAGCTTGCCTTAAGCTGCCTGCATGTATTATTTAGCTTTATACTGTCTTGAAAATTGCTTAGATTCTTCTATGTGATATAATGGAACATTATTTGAATTCTGTTGAAACTTTAGAAATGCCAATATCATTATATCCTGTTGTACCTTCAGTTTATTCCATACATTTAAATTAGTTCTACTAAATGCACTTGTCTTTTTTTAAGGCAGTTTCCATACATAAACATATGTTTGTGAGGACAGGGCAAGCAGCCCATATCACTGCACAGATAAGAAAACTGAAGTCTTGAGATGGGAGTGAATTGTTCAAAGTGGGGCATGTGTCAGACCTAAAACTAAATGAAAAGGAGGTTAATTCCAGGGTTCTTGTGTCTCTCCAGAGTAGTATCTCACAATATGGGTCTTTCTTCAATGTCCATTATTTGGTTTACACGGAATTTACTTTCTATATTTAATCAAAAGTAATGTGATACAGGATAGATTGTGGTTTTTATATAACAAGCCAACTGACCAATGCATCTGAGAGACCTTGGGCTTTACCATTGGCTGTTGCTTTTGTGTGACTTGTATGCACAAGCTGGGGATGTAGCTTTCTCCTCAGTCAGTTTAGCTGGTTGCTGCACATCACTTACCAAAGGCTCTTGAACAGCACTGTTAGTATTCTGACTCTTTAATGAACCGAGGTTTTCACACTTGTTTTCTCTAATATTTTTCTGTGATTTCCAGTGCCAGTAGAGCTGTTTTCCCAGTAATGGGGGTAATGCATTAGTGAATGGAGTAAGAGCACACTACTACTCATAGATAATAAAAAGTATAGCCCCTGTTTTTATAATATAACCTTGGTGCTTGGCATTGGTCTGCCTGACTTGTTCTGAAAAGATAAGTAGTTCTCAAAGACTTGAGGCTCAAACGGTGACTTGGGACAAACTCTCCAAGTGGAGAGAGTGTCATCACTGTTTGCAGGAGCCTCTTCAAGAGTTGCGACAACCTGGATCTTGAGCCAGCCTGCACTTCATACAGCGCATGTCTCCTGAAGTATGATGGTGTAGTCCTATTGTATGGGGCACTAATAACAGAGTTAAAGCAACAGAGAGTGCCTGGAGTGGGAGGATAATTGCTCTGCAAATGCTTCTGTGTCTCTGTTTATGATCTCTACCTGCTATAACAACAATAATTGGAAGGGGTGAGTGCAGTGGTTTGTTGGCAATGGTGGAAAACCTTGTAATGCTTTGGAACAGAGAAATATTTTACTAGTCCTTTATTGCCTCTTCGCTTTCTATTTAGAGCCATTCTTTGTTTTTAAAAAGCATTCTTTAGCTTGTACTCTTTTAGCACTAGGAATGCATTCTTTACATCTTTTCTTCCTCATAGTCTTATTTACACTATAGTGATAAGTTCTTAAGGGGAGTGGGCAGATATTTAAGCTGCAAACTGAGATGCAGTTATTAAAATGGGCCTTGCCAGGCTTACTGCCCACTTGCATGTTTTGCAAGGCTGGATGAGTTCTTATTTGCAAGAAAGATGTCTGATAAAATGTTCATTTTGGACTGTTAAATGTTGGGTACATGCATGTCCTGAGTTACACACACTCTTGCGTGAAAAAGAGAGAAGAACAAATAAAAGTGTTGTACCTGGGACACCAGGTGTTCAGCTGGTTCTGTGTTGAACCTGCCAAGAGCGTTCAATGGATGTGCAGTTTTCTTGTGCTTTCTCTCTCTGTAGGAGGAAGAGCTGTCAAGAGTTATTGTCATACATGTGAGTCAGTCCTGTGGCTTGTATTTTATGTCTCCTTCACAAAGATGCATTGTATGTTTTTCTTAAATATACTGGAAGGAAGGAGATGGGTTCTCAGGCTGAGCAAGGAGTGAGGCTTTGATGGTAGTTGATGAATGAAGTTACCAGAAGGAAAAAGTGAAAATCCCTCCAGATTCCGCTCCCCCTGTTTCACTTGCCTTCTAAACACCTCGGTTCTTATCATCTGAACAGAATTTATACTGTTTTCTTGGGGATAGGCTTTAGACACTTATTTTCCACTCTCACTTTTAAAGCAATAAAGTGATGGATTCAGTGCAATTCTTTTTACTAGTTTATTATAGAATAACTGTTTTAATAAAGAATAAAACTTTAATTAAAGAAACCTACTAGATGAAGTACAGAGGATGTAATCCTTTATTGTAGAAATGAAACAAATACAAAATAGGTAATAGAAATTAATCTGCACCCCTATTTCTGTGTTCATTTACAATAATATGTACTGGGAAGGCGAGATGACTGATTTCTGGCTTATTGTGACAGAGAGCACTGCTCTGCTCAGTCTTACTACCTTTCCCTAAAACTGACTGTTACTTATGTTGTGAGGTGTTTATGCAGTATGACTTTTTTAAAATACTTGATTTTAATTGCAAGTGTTATCAGTACTTGAATAAGCAATGAAATAATATAGACCTTATTCTGCATTGTTTCCCTTCCTCTCTTATAAAGAGAGGAATTACATAGACTTCAATCATATAACCTTGCTGGAGTTAGTAAATAGCGAATTGAAAGGAAGTAGAAAGCTTGACAAAGTTTAATTGCAGTCTTTATTCGCTATTCACTTTAGTTCACTATTACCTCTGGGATAAAATGGGGAATCTGAATTGCTTGGGGATTCTGTCCTGTGAAAATGATTCCCCAAGGATGCAGCTTGGTCTGGTACAGGGTAGATGTGAGACATGAACTGAGTTCCTTGCAACAGGGGAGCAGCCAGCTGTCAGAACACCGGTGTGCTGAGATCATGCTGTAGTGTTGCCTTTTGAGAAGGATCCTGAAGGGAAAAATTGTAACATTTCTGAATGCAAAGTTAAGCCTGTTCTTAAATTCCTAAGAACAAAGCATTTAGCTTAGGTTTGGTGCCGTAATCTGGTTGAACTGATTTTGCTGTCTTTAGCTGATTTTTGTTACTGATGGGATAGGTAGTTTATTGTTACCTGCTTACTTTGCCTAACAATACAGTCAGTATGCTGGGACAGTTTGATGCACACTGAGAGATCTCTGTTCCCTGCAGAATAGTGAATATGCACAAATGTATTTTTGAGATGTCTCTTTTTTGTTAATCATCCTGTTAAAAGCAAAACCAATCTCCTCAGGTAAAGAAAGCAATCCATATCCTTATGCCAAGGATATTTTAGATTCTGGGGATTCTGATGGACCCAATTATAGGATATTAATCTTGGAACATGTGTGTTTCACTGGTAAAGCTGTTATGTTGTTGAAAGGGGAAAAAAAATTAAACGCAGAGTTGTCTTTGGTACTGGCACCTGACACCTTCTTACCTAAACGGAATCACTCTAATGAGGTGAAGAATTTATGAGGGAAACTTTTTCACATGCCTGATTTTTATCTGAGGTGGCCGCAATGCTTCCTCTATTGCAATTATGTTGGTTTTTGTCAATGCAGGGTTGAGAAATGAAGTCTTCTGGGGAAAAGGAAAAAAAAAATTTAAAAAATTCTCTTCTACAGTTAAAATGAATTTTGATAAAAGTAGCAAGTAAAGCATGTTGATATTGTTTAATGTGTAGTAACGTAACGTGGATTTTTTTTATATATGTCTAATCCAAATTGTTTTATATGAGTCTAGCTCCCTAATTTGAAGACTGTTCTGCCTAAAAGTATGAACAAGATTTGATTTGTTTGGAATTCAGTTTTCCATTCTTTTTTTTCACTGGAGCAGGGTGTGCAAGGAATCCAGTTAGAATACAGTTAGAAAAAGGTGCCAGCATCCATAGATCAAATTGTCACCATTTAGCTCCTTAACTTAATCTTCTTGCTGTAGTGATTATAAATTAGAAAATTTCAAACTAAGGACAAATACTTTGTTTTATTTAACAACTGTCTCTTTCTTATCCAAGATTCTCAGAAAGACTGTATGAGCTTATGTTATTTTTCTTCAGGATTAGTTTAACTTTTTGAAGTAATCATGTTCTTCCTGGCATGGCAGGATTTGAAGTTCCTTGTAATGAAGAGCATCCCACATTTATCTGCATATCTTGTTATATTTGCCTGATGTTAAACATAAGCCTAAAATGGAAGAGATTCTTGGTTTAGAGTTGAGCAAAAGAGGAGGAGCCTTTTGGATCTGGATGCTCTGAAGTGGTGTGCTCCTGCACGCCTAACTAAAGTTCTGCATGGTTCCACTGTTTGACTGGGGCTATTCTAATGATGTAGCTATCCCTGTATTTTAATGCGTTACTAGATAAGGACAAAACATTCAGGATGTTGCAGGGCTGAGCCCTTTAATTGATAAGTTTTATCTAGGTATAGCACCATGAAAGTCAGCAGTAAAGCTTAAAACAGACTTTCTCACAGAAGTGTTTTAAAAGCTCTGTAGAAATGAGATCTATACCTAACTAATGTAGAGATAACCCCAAGTAGAAAAGAGTCTGTGGTTCAAGAGTGTCTTTAAAAATATCTGTTGTGACATATAAAGTAGCTGTCTCTAGTTCTGGTCCTGTACGGATTTTATGTTAATCTTCAGCTCTGTCGCAATCATGAATCCTTAATGAAGTGCAAAGATTTTCATCAAAGTGTGAGAGACTGTTAAAAAAAAATATTAATGAGTAATTTGAGTAATAAAGGGTTGTTGTGAATGTTAGGGTTTTTTTGCCGTGAGATCAGAGATGCATGCCTAATGCATGTAAAGCTCTGAATTATTTTTGTAACAATGTGACTCATTTCTTGTTAGAGAATAATACAAAACTTTATTCTGTTGTACTGCCCCTTTTTAGGCAGCAAGTTAATGTTCCCTCTTGTCCTGCTCCTATTCCCCCCTCTGCCTCACCAATTTTTGGCAATTGATACAACTGATCCAGTCATTCCTTGCGACTTGTCCATCTTGACCAATTTCACTTGAAGCCTTGATCATACCATGCATAGAATTTTCTCTTGCAAGGAACTTAGGTACACTTAGGTATAGTCAAATTTTCATATTAAAGGTAATTTTAATAGTGCATAAGCTATTTTGGTTTTGGCTTTTTTTAGCTTTTATTTTAAACAACTTTCATTTGATTTTTAAATTGCATACTACATAGAGACACCTTCACATATCGATTGATTGAATATCCTCAATGATTAGGTGAAGGCTGACTTACACACAGTACCATACTTCCCTTTTGGTATATTTTTGGCCTGCTTCATGTGGAGGATTACCATAATTAACATCTAACCGATAAAGAAGTGTAAAGATCAATCTCTGTATTGTTATGTTCTCATGCATCATAGGCAGAGACTGTGACCAAACCTTGAATATACATAGATGTAAACTGGATTTATATCTGTCAATGTAAAGATGTCTGTAGAATGATGATTTTATGCAACATACCTTTGCCAGAAGCAAGAACAGGACTTGGGCATTTTGGAGTAAAAGGAATATTGTGGGAGGAGGATTATTCTTGATAAGTTCATATATTTTTTTTTTTTTTAATTTAGATGTTGGATAGCTCTAGAAATTAAATTAATTGCTTAGATTTATAGTGGAGAGGGAAGATGATAGAAAAGAGTAAAGATGACTAGATGTCTTCTAACTTTCAAAATTAAAACAAGCTGGCTCTGCATTCATTTCCAAACAGTCAGTACCAACTTAGAGACTTGTTGGCCTCTTCTTGACTCTGAATGGTTTTTTGAACCCTATTTGGTGTTGAACCCTGTAACTGTTGCGGTGCAGCAGAGAACTCTAGCCCTTTTTAAATGAAAGCTCAGCACGCTGTTGTCAAGCAGCCATTTCCAGACCTTGTTCAAACTCACAATAAAATTCTGAGTGTTGAAACTACATCTATAGCATTGATACTTAATGTGCCTGTTTAAGATGAGCAGCTCTTGTAAAAATACTCATTTTAGGCTAGACTGAAATCTAAAAATAAGTTATTGACCTTTATATGGAAGAATTCTAAGAGGTTCATGTGACTCCTTTCCTGGTCCAGTGGGCTGAGTAGTAATCAGACATGTGGCAAACATGATTTAAACTTGCTGTTCACCAGAGTGTGTTTTGTGCTGTTGCAAGCTTTTTAGACTTGCTGGTTTGCAGAATGGTCTGATGTAGTACTTACCTGAAAGGTGTATTGTGTGGCAGTCCTCACTGCTTGGAGTAAGTTCTGTAAGTTCACAATCATAGAATGTTGTGAGTTGGAAGGGACCCACAAGTATCTTCGAGTCCAACTCTTGCCCCAGCATAGGACAATCCCAAGATTCAGACCATGTGTCTGAGGGCCTTGTCCAAATGCTTTTTGAATATTGTCAGGCTTGGTGGCATGACCACCTCCATGGGGAGCCTGTACCAGTGCTCCACCACCCTCTGGGTGAGGAACCTTTTCCTAATGTCCAACCTAAACCTCCCCTGGAACATCTTCCTGCCATTTCCCCTGGTCCTGTCATTGGTCATCAGAGAGAAGAGACCAGTGCCTGCCCCTCCTCTTCCCCTTGTGAGGAAGTTACAGACTGGGATGGGATCTCCTCTCAGTCTCCTCTTCTCCTGGCTGAACAAACCAAGCGACTTCAGCCTCTCTTCATACAGCTTCCCCTCTAAGCCCTTCCCCAATTTAGTGGCCTCCTGTGGACACTCTCCAGTAGCTTTAGTTCCTTTTTATCCTGTGGCACCCAAAACTGCAGCTGTGCTGCAGATATTGCAGGTGGTTCTTAATGTGTTACCTCCTTTGTAAAACAGGAGTATTCTCCTGGGCTTTGCAGGTGCTTTCCCTCTTCAAGAAGAGCCTCAGCATCTGTTGGGCAAATGCCCTGGTTTAACATCCCCTGAAATCAGAAAATGTCTTTGCTATCCTCAGTGATCTTGATCAGCCTTGTAATTTATTTTTCCACGTGTGTATTTTGAGGCCTATAAAGATGGGATGTGATGTGGCCTAACTTCCAGAAAAAGGAGTCTGGGAGTCGTGATAAGTTTTGTTTGCGTTTTTTTTTTTTTCCTTTCTTCAGCTTGGATTCAGATGCTTTAGTAAGACATGGAGTGTTAAAGTTCTAGTAGTTTGCAAAATATTCTGAGATATGAAGACAGGGGTTTTTGGGGTTGTTTCTCAGTTGAAAGTAAGGTATCAACCAAAAATGTTTCTTGTTAGTTTACTAGGTGGTTAAGAACTGAATTTGTTTGGGGTACTCAATGTTGGGAAACTTGTTACTAAAATAACCATCTCCTGATGTGGCTAATATTAAAAAAAAGTCTCAGAAGACATAGAGTACCTTGTATTGCAGAAAGGATGTCTATCTGCGTTTCCTGCTTTTTGCCAGTGTTATTGATTGCTGGGGCAAGACCACCACATGTGGAACAATGGTGTTGAATGAATGTGGAAGAATGTCTGCCTTTCTGAATACTTTTTCTCCAGCTCAGGTCTGAGCTGTTAGTACAAATTCTTTCCACTTTTACTGGTCTCAGATACAAGTGACATATTTTCCATTACTATAACAAGGAATTTCATTAGTTTTCTATGTTGTTTTTCATTGTTTTAACCTCAGCATGAACTTTGAATTTCCCTGACTTTTCTTAACTGCCATCCCATATACAATTTCTTTTCTTTTTTTCCTTTAAAGCTGCACCATACTTCACAATGGGATGATGTTATAATGTTGTGAGTGTTGAACGTGATCCCTTTTGGATACATAAAACTCTCTTCCTTTCCACTTACAAGAGGTTATGTTTGCTGTTTTAATTACCCCATAAGGCACAGGAATCAGTCATCTTTTCATCTGTTTCCTGGGTAGTTACTAAGTTTTGGTTACTGCAAAATACTGAAGTTTTTCAGCTTGTATTTGTATGATGATCCTAAAGTTTGTAAACATAGGTACAAGGGAAAAAAAAAACAGTTTTGTTGGGTGTTGATATTGGCCATCACTACTTGTAATCTACCAGTTCAGTTCACATTTTGGAAGCGCCAGAAAAATAGTTTGATTGAGGAAATAATGAAACATGGCATATGTTTCATTAGACAGACCACATTTTGTGATGAATTTACTGCAGTGACTCTTGGTTTTAGTGGTACTCTGTGCTACTTTCAGCATGATGAGGACATGAAGGAAACTGTGTGAAGACCTGTGGAAGGTGGTGGTGGCCCTTACCATTGATCAGCAAGCAGGATGCTGAACACATGCCACTGAGTTAACTGTCCCATCAACACCAGAGAAGCGTGGAGCTAGACAGAAGCTGACAAGTGTGCTTACAGAAGTCTGGTGTCCAGTTCCTGTTTCATCAAAGTGCTTAACTCTCTGCTCCTCTGGCAGCAGCCCATCGTCAGGTTCAGTAGAGGTGTAATGTCTTGCAGGCTTCAGAAAAGCAGCTGTGAGCCTTCAGTTCTCTTTGCCTGTGTGCCTTTGAGCCAGTATAACTTCTGGTACCAGCCCTGAAAGTTGTTTGCTAAAACTCCTGTTGAAGCACATGAGGCTATCAGAGCACATCAGAGCACTTGGTCTTCAGATAGAGACCGAGCATTTGGTTTGCTTAGGTTTTTTCGCCCTTTCTCTATTTTTCTTTATGTCTTTGGGAAGAGAAAGGAAACTGCAGTGACTGTCATCTGCCGTTTTGAATTTCTGCCACTGGAGGATGCTGTTTGTTCTAAATTGCAGACCTGCGTTATTCTGCTCCTTGCTGTTCCGTGTGGTCATGCTTGAGGGGTTTGGTGATGCCGGTGCCCGAAGGGAACCAAAGTACTTGAATAGTCTCGTTTTTAAAGGCTGCAGAACCAGAAGGGGAGGGAGAGTGGGGTGGAAATCCTCATCCTTTTTTGTTTCTTTTTTTTTTTTTTTTTTTTTTAATTGTGCTTGGTTAGACAGTGAGGGTCTACCTGTTTCAGTGGTAAGCCTGCTATTTCCTGCATGTCAGAATCAGGTGAGGTCATAGAGGAAATGAGTCTAGTGAAACTGCGCCCCATTTCCAACATATGAGGTCCTCTCCAGGATTGTTTTCACTTAATTATTATCCAGCTTCTAAATATGTCCCCAAAAAGGGGTACCTCACATACTGTAGAAAATGCTGATATTAAAATATCTGGATACTAGACCTTGACGTTTCCTCTTTGGAGGTTTCAAAGTTTTCTGTAGAGCTCCTACATTGTTCAGATTTGTAGAAGGAAAAATGCCTATTTCAGACCTGGAAAATAGTTCTGATCCTAAATAAGCAAATGGAGATATTAAATGACTCTGCAGTGGCTTGTTTTTTTTCCCCTACATTTATTGCAGTGGTGGCAGTAACATAAAATTAAAGAGTATGAGATACAATGCTAAAAAAGCGTTCTTTTTTTCCTCCTAAATAAGAAATTATGCTGACAGTTCATGTGCTGTATTTGTCTTGTTCTGGTAACAAATTAATTTCTAATCTACCTTGTAAGTCAAAAAATAGCAGCAAAAATTTTTTATTTTAGGCATTTGAGAAGTTTATGCACCTCAAATCCTTATTATATGTGTGTATTGCAATATTTAAATTTTGAATCTGTTGGCCATGGGTTATGCTTGAGAAATATTAAAGAATGGAAAAAGGTGTTTTGTTTTGATACTCAATGAAATGAATTGATATACTGATGTCACATGACTGGTATGGTGTATCATTTCTTTATCACATAAGCAGACAAAAGCCTAATTCTGATTTGGTTTTGTCATTTATGCAGCAAGAAGGGATGGACTGTGATTAATGGCTGTAAATTTACACTCTTCACATCACGCTTGTATAAGTAGGAAAAAGCTGCACACCTCAGTTTTCTCTTTGTACGCTTCCTGGCCCTTTAGAGGGTAAGGAGGCAGTGGGAATGGAAAGATAGAAACACCTAGGAACTGTGTAGGTGGCACACTTACTGTTTCTCCTTTGCATCCTTGAAGAGGTTCGCGGGGCTGTGCTTTCTCCGTAGCAATATAATTGCTGGAAGGCAGGAGTGGAGAGAGCGGCCCCTCTAGTGCTGAGCTCTTGATGCTACTTGCAGACCTCTTAGAGGTGTAACTCTGGAAAGAAGAATGTCTGTCCTGTTGTGGAGCACAGGCTGCTCAAGCTGTCTGTCCACTTAATGTATGTTCAGCAAATGGCAATTAACTAGATCTAAAAAAAAATTAAATTATTCAATTGGAATTTGTTAAATATGGAATGATGGTCTAGTATTTGAGATGCAGGTATCCTGTGAAGGGTGGTCTTTAGAAGTGTGTACTACAACTGTGCATTAATAGTAACTGAAGAAATACTTGTGTCAACTCTGATAAATAAATTGAGAATTTTATTAGGAATGAATAATAAAGAAGAATACATTATTTTGAGGAGGCAGAATTACAAAAGAATATTATGAAAGCCAAAGTCATTCCTTGCCCATTGCTAAAGGTTTAATAAAATACTATTGCACCAAAGTGCATTCTAGTTACAATTCTTTGCGTCCACATTTCACTCTTTCGTTCTTAAACTAGACATTTGAGAGGGATTTCCTCTGCAGTGTCACAGCCTAGGTATTAAGTATTGTCTTCACTGGGTGAGCTTGTGCATGCTCATTTGCATGGGGGAAGGAGGGAGTGGGACTGGAAATAAGGATGCACAATGTCTGTGTAGGCAAAAGATCTGCCTGGTTAGCTCTTATTTGCAGGATTCCATTCAGTTACCTTTTCTGATTGAAATGCAGGCCCTCTTTGAAGAGCCCCAATATTATTAGAGGGCTGCAATAATGTAAAAATAAGTGGTGATAACTTTTGCATCCTTTTTATTAACTATAGATTGTCTAATCTCCTTGCTATCAGCAGCCAGTGATTGGAAGAAACCTACCTAGCTTTTCATGCCTTCTTTTATCTATGCTGAGGTAGAAGAGATGAAGAGAAGAAAACTTCTTGTAATCTCTAAAGATATTTTAGAAAAATATTTCAGTTCTCATATTGTTAAGAACTTCGTAAACAGTGAGTATCTTCTATCTGTGTTTTGAGGGAGAACAGATTTAATAATATTCACTTTGGAGTCTATTGGTATCTTTATTTTGGCAATTCACATGAACTGTGCATTTTGAAAATTTTCTGTTCTTTAATCAAAAAAGCTCAATATTTCCATAAAGAAGTGGCAAAGATAAAAATTGCCTCATTAGTGAGCATTTAAATGTTTAAAACTGCATTTCTCCAAGTTCACACATCATAATTGCAGTCAATCAATTTTGTTCAGTTTGTTCTGGCAGAGGTGGTTTGCTGGAAGGATTTTGAAGGCACATTGACCAAAGATCTAGTAAAGACACTGGAAAAACAGTTAGGTTTTAGTTTAAGTTCCTTGGATGGAGCACTGCCTATATTTAGATATTGTAGCAGTTGGAGCAGCATGGAAGTGCTGTCAAGTGACCTCTGTGCTGAAAGGCAGAGCACCAAGATGATGTTGAATTAATCCTCTGCTGTTTGTGAAATGCAAAATGAGGTAGATTTGCAAAAGACAAGGTAATGGCTTGATTGAATGTATTAAGCTTTAGTTGATTAGAGACTGCTAGCAAGATTCCTTCCGTCTTCCCTCCAAGCATTTCCACCAGAAAACATCACAGGACTGGTTGCTTCCATTGCATACTCTGATTCTAAGCTCTCTTCTAAGGAAAGAAGAAACCTGCACATCCAATGTGATTTTATTTCTTGCTTGTAAGGTTATCACTCAGCAGGGTAAGATTAAGTGTTTGTTAATAAGCAATGTATATTCAGGCAGAGGATCCCCATGGATTTGGCATGAGAGAGAGTAACTGAATAGATAACAACGTTGGGCCACCATTGGTTTATCCGCCTTCCAGACACTGATACAGGCTTCTGTGGACTCTAGCAGGGTTGTATCTGCTTGTAAAAGAAAAGTGGTAATACAGATATAGTATGCCCAAACAGTCCTTGTCTCCAAGACTTACTAAATTTTCAGATGCTTCCTCACAGGCTAAAATTCTGAAATGCACTTTTTTGCCACTGGAAAACAAATGTCTTTGTGCAGGTTCCAAATGGCTAAAATAGATGTAGAAATTGTTGGCAGTTGTGATACACAAATTAAGGGCTGGTTTTGATCAAAGTCATTCCTTGCAAGATAAAGCAAGATTGAAGTTCAACATGATAGCTAATATGTAATCATTCTGGTGGGTTTTCATAAATATCCTGCAGGTGTAAAAGTTTACTGATCTGAGGAGGAGGTACAGAAGAGAGCTCTGCTTTGTTTTGCAGGTACTTCTGAGCACTAACCCTCACACTTGTAACAACTTGTTTACTGTAAGAGTGGTGAGACACTGGAAGTTGTGGATGCCCCATTGTTGGAAGTGTCCAGTGGAAGATGTCGCTGCCCATGGCAGGGGGGTTGGACTACATGATCTTTAAAAGGTCTCTTCCAATCCAAACCATGCTATGATTCTATATACATGCATACATACATACATGCACACAGACTGATCAGTTTCCTCAATATACTACTGTGTGTGGGCTTCTTTGGAAAAAATACAGAAGAGGGGTGTTATTTTTGGTTGAAACTAATTGCATTGTATAACTTTGATTTACTAATCTTCCCACAAGCAGTGTTTAGATTGTATTACTTATATATACTGTGAAAGAGATTTTTAAATCTGAGACTAATCTCTTGAGTAAGAATCGTAACTTTTGTTCCATTCCTGGGAAAAAAGTTACAGTGTTAAATTAAAGAAAAAATAGAATGGGTTCTACGTACCTTGTTAGATCTTCTTTTCATTGGTGGCAAGTTGTTGTCTTTTGGCAACTCTCAATTAACTCTGTTAAAAAATGACCTGTGGAGCAGTCTTAATGATGTGAAAAGGAAAAAAGAAAAACAACACAAATACTTGAAAACATGCAAAATTTCATATGAACATAAATTATATGAATTTACAGAGGCTCAAAAGTCTTGCTTTGCAAGCCAGCCATACTTGGAAAAGTACAAATGCCAAAAAATTGCAAGTCTTGAACAATGTATGTATTTCACTGTGCAATTTAGATATGATACAAACCATGGAAATTATATTATGTATATAACCCCCAGTGTAAGGGATCTATTTGCAATAGGAATGGGTATAACCAAGGCTGTTGCAGTATTTTAGTTTGAGTTTGAGATTCGTTCTGCTTGTGGCACTTCAGAAATACAATTTTGCTACATATAAGTGTAACAAAAACTTTTAGATTGTTGACTGCCTCTGAAGTAAAAATACCCAATCTGCTTCATTTCAGTCCAATAATTTTTGAGGCAATATGTGCAATATTTCAGGTTGCTTTAATATTTTAAGTTACTGCAACTTGATATTTCAAGTGAAATATTGGAAGTGGACTTAATATGGGGATTAGCTTCATCTTGAAAATAATTTTTTTTGCATTTTTCACAAACTAAATTAAGTATTGAGTTGCTTGCTTTCGTGTGTGTGTGTGTTTTAGTATTACAGTCTGCTTTGGTTTGACATTACCCTTACCTATGACTAAAAAAGAAGGATTTAGATTTTGTTCTAGAAATGTTTGTTCTAGAGCACAGTTATGTAGCCCAGTGAATTCATATTGAAGTTGGAGAGCTTTCTGTTGAGTTTCAGTAAGGGTAAACAGCACCATTTACCTCCAAATCGATTTTTCTCCTGTCTTTTTAGAAAAGGACGGATGCTACCCATGGAGCTGTTCAGGGCTTGGAATTTTCCATAGGACAGTTTCCAACTTTTCTGAAAATATGTTCACCCTTTAGTTCAGCAAAGTTAAGATTGTGCATTTGGCTTTGGAAATATCGAAGGGCTTTATTTCAGGCGATTGTTCAGTATTGTAGTTTTTTTTTGGGTTTTGGTTTTGGTTTGGTTTTTTTGTTGTTGTTTTTGGTTTGTTTTTTTTTTTTTAAAGAAATGCAGTGTTTTGCCTGCAAGAAAAATGGAGACAGTCCAGGGAATATTAGTAACTGGTAAGTTCCCTTGAACTTGTGTCTAACTTAGGTTCCCTTGAACTTAATTAGACATCACTACCTTGGTATTTTCCAACCAGGTCTATTTAGTTGTCTCAGCTCTGCCTGTTCCCCACAGCTCCTGTAATGAGAAGCTGATGCAATTTCAGAGGACATTCACCCCTGCCAGTTCTTCTGGAACTTGCGATCCAATTGGAGTGTTTGGTGGTTGGAGTGTTGCCTTTTAATTCCCGCTCAAGTCACACAATTTCATGAGCACCTCACCATTTAATGCATTTTTTGAAAGTGCTTTTAGAATTTGTAGCTGCTGAGAAAAAAAGCTTAAAAATGCTTTCTTAATTTTAAAAGTAAAAATGACATTTTTAATGCCCCTATAATAGATCAATCTGGTGGCAACTGATTGAGCTTCTGATTTAACACTTTTTCTTCTATCACCTTCTGACCCACCATTACTGTCAACTTGCTCCTGCAGGCTTTTCTATAAAAGCGTCGACCTGTCCCTTTGAAAATCAACTTCAAAGAAAACAGTGTTTATTAATAAAATCCTATAGAAGTTTTCTTTGTTCTAAAAAAAAAAAAAAAAAAAAAAAAGCACTTGTAGATCTTAATAATAATAGTGAAAAAATGTTTCTAATGTTACAATTGCATTTATTTTGGTACGAATTTCAGCTACTGAAATGTACCCTCCAGCTCTGTTCATATGAGATCTTTTTTTCTTTAACTGACTGGATAGGAAGAGTTGCTGTGCAAGTGTAAGTTTCTTTGGTGCATGGTGCATATATATATGTACTTAATGTAGGGTAGTGAAACTATATCTTGAAATAAGAACTCTCGGGTTTTCAGTTAGAACCTGCAGTATTGACTTCATAGGTACAGACCGATAATCAAATCAATGATCTGTTGCAAGAAAGGAAATAACAATATAAATAAAGCTAAACAGAAAATTTAATTTTTTTTTTATAAACAGTTGGCTTAGTGCCTGAGGATATATATACATCTTGTTTTGCACAAAAAATACTGTATTGCAAATGGACCAGACCATATGAGAGAATAAATTTACTATGGAATTTTTAAAACAATTTGAACAGCACCTTTACAAATTTAAAAACTTTTATCTATTATGAACAGAATTCTGAGTTCAGTTAGAAGCTGAATTTTACTTTCATAGTACCTGCAGTTGCTACTACCAGACAGCAAGAAATTTAGAGATGCAAATACTCAAAAAAACCTCTGGTAGTTGTAATTTAAGAGTAAATTAAGAAACTAGTATGCAGTCTCCTTATGTACAGCTTCATGTATTATCTCACTCAATAGCCTGAGGCATTAGCAAGCTTTCAGCGTGAAATTTAGTGCTAGAGCGTGCATACCTGAGTTACTGTATATCATGCATACTAAATGTATGGCTTTTATAGACATATAAATCACAACATCAGGATTCTTGTGTTTTCTAAATGTAAAGTTGATCTTAATCTCAACTGGGTGACTAAATTTATCTTAATAAGAGAATCTGATCCTGTACAAAGGTTATGCTTGGGGAAGCATTAAAAGAAAATGTGTATTGTTGGAATTTCAGGTAAATATAGAGAATAATTGCTCAACTTTCTGTGAGTCTGGATTGTCAGCAAAGAAACACAGTCAATGTCATGTGAGGACTGGGCCAGTCCCTAGTGGGTGCAGCAGGTAAAATGTGTTAGGGACCACTTCTAGCCTTGAGGGCAAGTTGCAGAGTTTGGCATGGCTCACATCTGCATGACAAAATTCTCCTTTATAGGCTTCTCTTCCTTCAAATTCATCTTCCCCCACCAAAATAAATTCACAGAACTGTCCTTCCTGTACCTCTGCTTAGGAAGCACCCATAGCCTACACTATACACCCAGACATTCTTGAATGTCCAGAGGAGTGCTGGTTGTCATGAGCCAACAGCATGTGAGAAATATTTAGTCTGTCTGAGGTACTCTCTTTTCAAGAGAGTATCTTCTTCAGGCAGATTTCTTATCCACCAGGTTTGTTTTAGTCATAAAATGTGTGACTGTAGTTGTCATAGTGAAGATGTGGCTGAAGTAGTTTGTGGCATTATTTAAGTCATGAAGAAATAAATTCAGTCTGACTTGTAAACAATGCTAAACTGAACCAGAAGTTACTCTGTTCATTTTATAATCACTTGAATTTATGGAAATTTTTTTAATTTTTACTCTGTTTACAATTTGTTTTACTTTGCTTTCTCCAAAAGAAACTTAAATATGTAAAACCCAGCACCTGTTAGTCAATCTGTTATTGCTATATATGAAGCAAATGTAGGTTTTAATCACTGTTCTTTTAGCTAATATGGGCAGAAACTGATAGCTGAGTATACAGAGCTTATGAAAGAGGACTGAAAGGAGCTTAGTATTTGATCACATTTAAAAGAGGACCTAGTCCTTGTTATGAAGTCAAGCTGAACACTTCATCCTTCTCTTACCTTTCCTGAATGTTCCAGTGAAAGTTGTTGGGATTTATTTGTGTACTGAGCATTGAATAAATAAAACTTGTACTGAATTTGCTTATAAAATTGCTTGTAGGAAGAAATGAAAGGGCCTTAATTGACCAGGACTGATACTTCATACAGGATTCTAAAATACAAAGGAAGCCAACAGATTCCTGCGGAAAAAAAACAAAAGAAAACATACTTGCTTGGCTGTGTATTTGAAATGATGTGCCACCTGTTCTGTTTTGGATGAAGAATACTCTGTGACTTGAAGGTATTATAAAGAAAATGTCTCCAGTAGGTTGTACGTATTGCTCTGCAGTGAATTGAGAGCACATCTGTTAGTCCTGAAACAAAGCAATTATTGTAATTGCAAGATTTGTTTTTTGGGTTGTTTTTTTTTTTCTTTTGAAAGGACCATAATTCTGTTATTTATATATTTCTTGGAAAATGTGATATTTCTTATAAAATGGACCATGAAATTGGCATTGCTCAGTGAGAAGCATTTTTACTGCAGTATTAAGCAATGGAGTTGAATGGCTGGCTGCAGACTTCTGAAGGCTTCCCTGACTTGTCTGATTTAAAACACAAGCAGCACCACCATTAAACTGTCTTCCGACTTTAGTAGTCAGCCGGGTCCCACAGTCTACCATAATCAATTCTGTAGAGTTCTAGAAAGGCATTTTACAGTCCTTCCTGAAACACTTGTTTTGTTTTACTATGCTTTAACCTCATGAAAAATGTAATTGTCATCAAGGATAGCTTTATACTTAACATGTAATGGAGTACATGTCCTTTACACATGTACTAGAAAATTAATGGCTTGTTCTTTGACCTGTCACTAAAATCTTGGAAGCTCTGCACACAAGAGAATGTGGAAGCAGACAATAGTGAATGCCATTTAATAATATCTGTGTGCTGTTTTCAGTCTTCAAGCCTACTAGCTTTCTCCTTTTTTTATTTACCCCCATTCCCCTTGACTGCGAAGTTTGGAGTGATAAAAATATACTCGGTAACTTATTCTTTACAGTTCCTTAAACAAACTTGTCACTACTGAAGTCACTTCATAATTGCAGTTACGAATGACACACTCTGGGTTGTGTCATTATGGGAAACTGCCACCACTTGGGTGGCTGTGGTACTTTGCTTTTAGTCTTGAGTCAGTGCACTCCAAGTGTTACAATTCAGTGTGGCATGCTCTTATATTTAGCTGCAGAATTTTACCATCAAATGCAGCAGTCACCAGCACAAATCATTGTATATTTTGAAATAATCCTAGATCTTTTCTCACACGTCATTTGAGTATTGTGTGTTGCTGTCCTTGCCATAGATTAGTTTGTATCTGACGTATAATTTTTTTTTAAACCCTTGGTTCAAAGTGAAATAAAGGAGAGAGTTAAGTAATGCTGGACACAACAAAAGTCATCATTAGAGCACAGGACATCTGATGGACATTTATAGTTGCTTGCTGAATTCAGAAGTTTCCAAGGAAGAGTTGTAATCCCTGATGCTGGGAGTGGAAGCAGTTTTGGAATACAGTAGTGATGTGGGAGAGTGATGACACATGTGGCCTCAGTGAGGGTGTCTTCAAAAGAGGGTTTGAATTTGAATTGGTTTTCATCCTTTTCTATTCCCACTCTTAACTTGCAAGCAGCTGGCATTTTTGGGGGATAGTTGAAGGAGCAGTTGCAATACTGAGAGAAGGTAAGCAGTAAAGCAGGTGTGCAGGCTGTTGGGTGAGAAATGAAGTAAGTACCAGAGTTGGCATGAGGAATAGAGTGAAGAGGTTAATAGAGAATGTCAAGACTGTTGTACTAATTTTTGGCTAGAAGACTCTGATCACATGTAGAATAGTAATGAGGAAATCTTCAACAGAAACATTCTGAGGTAATCTATTTTTCTGTCAATGACAACGTTTTTCAAAATTGGGATATTTTATGGAATGCTTGGAATTTTATTCCAGAAGGAAAGCTATTCTAATATAATGTGAAATGTGAAACTGAAAAAAAACCAAACCCAAAAAACAACCACCCCCCAAAAAAACCCCAGTACACACAACCAACAAAAAAAAGTCCCTTATTTTAGTTGAGAGATGCTTAAAATGATCTGTTAAGCTTGACATGGAAGACAAAAATACCGCACCCACCAAAACAGTGGCAGCTTGCCAGAATGACTTGGAACTTCCTATTGCAATGGTGATTATAATGGCTGAAATGAATCATGTGACTTTACCAACATTTATATCTGTATTTTTTCAGAACTTTGAAGTAATTTGAAGTCTTTGGTTTTCACTCTGCTTTGGAACAAACTATAATTTTGAAATTTTGATGAGCATCTATAAGTTGTGTCTTCAGCTCAGTTCTTGTAAATATAGCTAATTCTTACCTTTAATTTCCTTTAACTAACTTTCTTTGTTCTGGTGAAAGAAAAAATTCAGAGAACCTCTTCTATAACAATTATTTGAAAATCAGCAAACTAAGACTGTCTGATTACTGGTTTTAGTGGACTTGAGAAATAAGATAATGAGTGATTAGAAGTAGAGAAACATCTACTTTGTTGCTGATGCAAATTGGTTCAAATTCAACTGATATAAAGCACAGGGGTTTAATACTGGATAATGCTTAGCATCATTGTTTTCTCTTACTGCTGCTAGGAGAGGCAGAGACCAGACTAGCAAATATTGGGTGGTTCAAGTGAAATCTGTCTTGTGTTGGACCTTACTTTTATCCATGTGAAGTAGGAGGTCTAAACTTAAAAAGAGCCAAGAGCCTGCTCCTCATAGCAGCATCTATTTGTTACTGAAAAGTGGTTTCTGTTTCAGGAACTGTAAGTGAATGATGAAAGCTGAATTGTTTAAAAAACAAATGAACCAATTGTGTTACTGTCTCTTGCGGGAACCTATTCTGAATTCTCAAGTGTTTATATTATCATCTCAATGGCTGGAAACTCCTGTGTTTTGCTCTTGGAAGGACTAGTGGAAAAAATTATTCAGCAACTGAAATAGCTTGTTACCCTCTCCTAGTAGCTGGACACTCTAGCTTCTGCTTGTTTTGGCTCAGTCCTGATTGTGTGCTTGGTACCTTTGTGTTCTCTTCCTTTCTCCCTCAATAAGGCCAAAACCTTTATCCTCTAAACCAGTTCTCTTTGGAGAGTTTTTGGGCATCACAAAGATTTTAGATTCTGTGACTTTTTTTCTTATTATTGTTTTTTTTTTTTCTTCCAGAAGAAGGCGAGGGAGAGTTGAAATAAACCTGATACCTCTCCAGTAAATAATGCTGAAAGAGGGAGAACATATTTGAAATTAATGTAGCAGGAACAACAAGTTTTGTTACCGTGATTTCTGAATTTCAAACATTAAAATGTTAAATACATGCTTAAGTAACCAGTATAGTAGGTGGAAGAGTATTCTCTGGACACTGCCTTGACTGAAATGGACAGAAAGATCTCTCTTAGCTCTCAAAGTCTTCCACACTGGTGCAAGGAGCTCTCAAACTAGCTAAGCAAGTCTGCTGTGATGTCCTGGAGAAAGGAGCCTCTGTCCACAAGTATTTCAGTAGATCTGCAGGATGTGGTGAACTCCAATAATAGACTTGATTGCCGCAAGCCACAGCTGCCTCTATTCTAAGCCAAAGTTCCTGTAGTCTGCAGTAGACCTAGGAATCCACTAGCACTAAGGGATTAAAGTGTTCTTTTGTCCTTTGAAGTAGAATCTCCTGGGTATCTCCTGTCACTTCTGCTGCTTGGAAAAACAAACAAAAAACCCCCAAACCGAGACTCACAAATGAACAAAATGAAACAATGTTTTTCGGTACCTTCAGAGCTGCAGAGGAGCCAATTTTTGAACCCAACCAGTTGATATATTCCTACTCGTATTAAGCTTCTCTGTTGCTCAAATTGAATGCTGGATTCTACCCAGACATCTAGTTACTAATCACTTATCTTGTTGAGCAGGTCTTAGAGGAAAAGTGACTCCCATTGGTTAGCCTGTTTAGTGGCAGGGCCTGAAGGATATATTTCTCATTACGTAGTCATTTTGTAGTCTTTATGTGGTACATTCAGAAGGAATAAGACTTAAACATATCGTTAAGGATGACAAAAAATTGGCAACAAATCCCCAATGTGTATTTAATTGGATCACTTTTCTTTGACATGATTTATTCTCGTATGATTTTCTGTCTGAGAAAGTCATGCAGACTTTGAGACAGAAGGGACTCAAAGGGTCTTAAACTTTCTCCTGTCCAGAGCGGAACAGATTTGTCAGATCATTTGAGAAGACTTGCAATATTGGAGAGTGCTCCAGGAGTCTTTGAGACTCATGCTTCAATGTATTGCAGTGCTCGACTAACCATTGCTGTTAAAAATACTTTCTGAATGTGTAATGTGAATGAGAAGGCCATTACTTCTCATCCTTCTGGATGCAGATATGTTGTGGTTTAGCCCCAGCTGGCAACTAAGCACCACACAGCCGTTCACTCACTGCTCCCTGGTGGAATGGGGGAGAGAACTGAAAGAGTAAAAATGAAAACTCATGGGTTGAGATAGAGACAGTTTAATAGATAAAGCAAAAGCCACGCGTGCAGGCAAAGCAAAACAAGGAACTCATTCACTACTTCCCATGGCATAGCTTCAACCCCTTAAGTAGGTTGCAGTCTAAGTACCATGGAGAAAAATTGCTTCCCTTGATCTGCTGGCTATGCTTCTGTTGATACAGCTTAGAATGCTGTTGTTTCATGTAAGATGGATGTTAATATCTTGATGATTCAGCTCTTGAGAAGTATGTTGAAAGATAATAATTTCAGTAATCTAGGGTACTAAGAGAAAACAGAAAATATAGTCAATAGGTGTGTTTCCTGTGACCTTAATACGTTCTTCAGGTTGTCTGTGGTTGTGCCATCCCAGCTGTGTTATTCTTCCCCTTCTCCCTTACTTTACCTCCTCCAGCTTTTATATCCATTAACCAGTTTAAATCAAATTTGTCAGAGAAATAGGGGTGTCAGAAATACTGTTATACTCCTACTTTTTGCCTCAGGAGAATCAGCAAATAGATGAATGAGAAACCCAAAGTAGTGGTACTGAGAGGGGAAGTTAGATAGTGGTAGCTTAATCCCTGATCCACTGCAAACTGAGACTGATGTTTGACAACTGTTCAGCACAGCTGTACCTATGAACCGTGTCTTGGTACTTGCGTGGTTTTTGACACTATTAGCTGTGCAGCAGAACTAGGAGCATTGCAAAGAGTGCAGTGAAGGAGCCAAGTCCATAAAATGTGAAGCTTGCCAGTGTTGTTGCTCACAGAAACCTTTTTTAAGTTCCATAATGTAAATTGAAATTCAATACTCTGAAGCTAAGCGTGGTTGGAGACAGACTTTTTCTCTGGTAGGAAACTGGTGATCTGTGAAGAATGTCGTATCTGGAGTTTTTCCATATTAATGATTCCTGTTTGTTCCTGTTTTTTGACATGTTTCTAGAGTGTGTGTTCCCCCACAAGCACTTTTTGAACTAGAAATCTGCCTTTCTATTTGTCAATTTACTTGTCAGTATTATGTAAGAAGAGAGTGAGTGTTAGCATGGATTACTCAAATTGTTAGCAATCTACTTCTGTTGGTGAGACCACAGTTCTTTTTGCTTATCTATAGTTACTCCAAACAATTTCTAAGAAATAGAAACATTTCTGTGGCTGAAACAAACATATTTCTCATTCTGCCTTCTGCATTGATTGAAGACTAAGAATCTGTCACATTCTAGTGGAAGAAAAATTTATGTTTAAACTGTTGTTATTTAAAGGCATAAATGTACCTTTTCTATAATATTATTCTTATAGTTGACTAGATAATGTTTCTAATGCCTGAGGTGTTGACAGTTCTTTGAAGATACTATTTTTTGTTGGAGGTTTTCTGTTACTTTATGTATAGTTGCTGGACCTGGAGATTGTAGTTCCATTTTACTAGATGTGTGCAGATTTCTTGTTCAGCAACAAGCACTGTCATGCTCGGGGAGTTTGCATTCTTAACCCTGAGCTTGGCTCCATTGCTGCTAGAGGGAAAGATTCAAGAAACAGTCTATGGTTAATTTATACTTTCTCTGGGCTCTGCTGTGACTTATTAATTACTTATAATTACTTGTGTGAATTTCATAAGAAGATACTGGGAAATAATTGCAGGTAGTTCTGTTCAGGCAGATATTCCTAGTTATGTTAGTGACCTTATTTATGTATTGGTCAATAAATGTGAATTCTGTAAGATAGCATAAAAGCTTTAATTTTTGTCTGGATGTATTCATTGGTTATCAAGAGAAAAAGCATAGCTTTTTCCTTAGGACTGACATGTCCCAAACCATCTAAATAGAACACTGTGTTTTTCCTTGGCCATGAGAGCAGTAAGCATATATGGTCTGGGTAGTCACTTTCATAAGCTCTTCTTTAATATTTATATAGCGTCTCTGCCTACATGGGCTTCTGTTTAGTGTCTGGTTTAAGAAATTGAAATAGATTGTTAAATTCCATGTACAAAGAAAGAGAAAAAACCTAGCAGTCACTTTGTCACTGGGGAAGGCATTTTCTTAGGTGTAATGCATTTACATTTCTCGCCGTTGTGATACTGATCTTTATGTTTCAAAGGCAAGTACAGAACACAAGTGGAACATCAATATAAAGCTGTGTTGTGAAAGATGTTCTTAACTGGTGGAGATAGACACCTGCCTTTGAATGCTGAATGCCATATTTTTCTGCTTTTTAGAAAACAACTTCAGAAGCTGACACAGTAACATTAGGGCAAGATTTTTGGTACTGACTTGACTGAAGCAGTAGACATCACTAACAGAGAGATGTATGTTTTCAATTTTAAACTTGTTTTAAATAACCTTTGTAATTACATTAAAGGTGGTCAAGATTTCAGCCTACACATAAGCTGCAGCACATTAAAGGTGGTCAAGATTTCAGCCTACACATAAGCTGCAGCTTCATTGATTGTTTCAGTGTAGTTCAGAATAAAGCATTATAGTTCTTCATAATAAAATAACCACGTAGTTTTTTTACAGTCCAGTGCAGTTCCATGTTATTGGTCAGCTATGTTGTCAATAATGTCAATGGAGAATAGCTTTAGTGATCTTTTGTAACACAGACCAATATGAGCAATTATGTTTACAAGACAGGCATCAGAACTGTCCTATTGCTTAGTTTCTGTCTATAGTTTCTTCCAAAATATGGATGGATTACAGCCAATTTCACTACATGTTTTCTTCCGAGGATATTTTTGCACCTTATTTAAAGTGAGATTTGAGGCTTGTGCAATATTAACTCCTTTCCCAAGCCCTGCAGAAGGTCCCTGCAAAAGGTCCTCACCCTTAGTCTGTACTGTGCATTTTGCAGACATTTCTCTTCAAAGGAAAAACTCTGAGGCCAATAATTAGTTGGAAAGAATCTCTAACTTCTTTGTATTGGGCAATATAGTTCAAATAAATCTGTGTAAGAGGTTGAGACCTAGAATAATGATTTCTCAATATTTACAAAAATCTACTGATGTGGGAGATTACAGGCAGGTGAGAGTGAGAAGATTCGAGAGACTTTCAGCACACAAATGGGACAGCCTGGTGGGGGACAGTGATTCCTTCCTTTGATTATCCGTGGCACTCGTTGCAGAAATGACTGAGACTGCAGAAATGCAGAGCAATTACTGAACTGACTCACTTTGCAGACCAGATTATTATAGTACACTGGCATGAATTACCATCAAATGCTGTTTCAGTGGATCATTGGTGGTTCATGAGCAGCTGGCATGGACTGCAACATCTCTAGCAGTGGTTGCTGAGGAACTGGAGCTCTTCGCCTTGCTGAGAAGTATATAGGTTTGGCTTGGGTAGGCACATTGTAAGGTTTCTTTTTCCCTGCTTCATTTCACTGTGTAATAAGTCACAGGTGACGTACTAAAGCTGGCATACTGGTAGCAAAAGCTATACCTAACTTGATCAAATTATATGTACAATTTAATTGTAAGCTGAGATTCTCAGTGTGTTAGGCAGTGGTAGTTAGCAGCTGGTCTTTACATTAAGATACCACAAAGACTGTGGTTTGCTCCTTCTGTTCGCACTTAACTTGGAAGGAATCTCATTATATTCCCACAGTAACTTTTTGAATGTGTGGGGATTTTAATGAAAATTTTTACTTTCCCCGAATACTTACTTACTTTGTTAACTGAACGTCTTATTTAGATTGCACTGGAACAGATTGCATGGTTTATTTCAGTTGACAGCACTTAATCTAGATTAATTTGTGTTGTTCAGCATTTCACTGATAGAAAATAAAAGGTAACATTGTAGGCATGTCAGAGTTAGGCTACAGCATAAAAATCAAAGAACTAATGTTTCCCGAGCACGTGCAGGTACTATATTACTGAAAGCTCAGTTCGTTCAGGCTTTGAAGTATGACATCATACATGATGCACGACCTTTGGAAAACACACAAAAAAATTGTGGAAAGAATGAATATTTTTAAACTTGTGTTATTAACTGTATTTCAGGTAGCTATAGTTATGCTTGTTAGCACAGATGTGCCAGTTAGGTCTTAAGAGCTAGCAATGCTCTTTGCTTTTCTTACATGTAAACTTTGTCCGTTTGTATATCCATCTCTGTTACTGTTACTTTCTTATGTTACGGCTTGAGATTCTGTAATAATATTTTCTGAAAATGAACTTGTAAAAGGGATGGGATGTGCTTAGATTTGTCTCTGAATTCAGTTTTGCTGATCAGTAGTCAGTTTTGGATTTCATGTCTAAATCTCCTCCTATCCAGCTTTCCTCTCTTACCATAGAACTTGCATTTCAGAAAGCTGATTCATCCTGCAGTTTAAACTTTGTGATTTGTTGTTTTACATGGTACATAAAAACACATCTTATTTTGGGCAAAAAAGATAGGAGAGAGAATCCCATCACCAAGCCACAGTCTCAGCTGATGTTCTGTTTAAATTCCTTTGCGTTGCTAGTCCTTGGTTTGAAATTAAATTTTAAGGAATTAAAGAATTTAAGATTTGGACAAGTATGGTTTGGCTATCACAGAATGGTTGAAGCTGGGAGAGACTTCTGGAGGAACCTCTTGTCCAACCCTGCTGCTTAAATGTACATTAAGTTGCACAGGACCATGTCCAAATGGCTTAAAGAATTTAAACAATATACAGGTATAAGAATATGAACAATTAATCGTCATGCTCTCAAGTCTTTTTAAAACTACTTCTATAATTAAAAAAAAAACCAAAACCACTTATATGTCTTAAGAAGGTATTTCCGAGGTTGAAATTTTGCATATAATTTAAAACAGATTTTCATTTAAATAAGTAACACTTTCTAAAGCTATAAATATGTTACAGTGTACCTTACAAATCTAGTTAAATTTCTTATGGAATGTACTTTTTTTGAGATAATTGTGCTACAAATTTATTGTTAACATCAGTTTATCCTGAGTTCTTAGTAGTGTCGGTGCGTATAGACATACGTATGAGTCTGTTAGCATTATATGTTATGTCATCCACACAAACAAATATATTATTATAATTTTTGAATACACATGTATATATAGAAAAAATTGCAGATCTCATCTTTGCTGGTTTCCTAATAACATAATGAACATCCTATCAAAGGAAAAAAGTCAATGGCTCTTGATATAAAGAAGTCGTGCTTAGGTACATACAGATAACATTGCTTCTGAAGGTTGCATAGGTAACCAGAAGACAGAAAAGACATATCATCCCATGCAAACTTGTGTGTGTATATGCATTTTTCAACTCTTTTTTTTCTGTTTTTTTGTTTGTTTTTTTTTTCACTCAGTAGTTTTTTGCTTCCTTCTGGAAGCAAGCATGAGCTGTCAATAAGCATAGTTTTTATGGCTCAGTGAGCATGACATAGAAAATACCTCAGTCAAACACATGCTAAATGAAGGAGGAATGTCAAATTAATGTCTGCTTGTGTTACTATTTTGTGATACTTACTGCTCATAATACCATATTTACTCTCTAATTTGTGTTTAGTGGTTTTTATGGAACTAAGATATCTGTTATGCTTTTATATATTTTTTGCATGAAACACCATTAGTATTATTGAGACATCTGTTAAATTAAACTTTTGCTTTTGTTTAGGTTTATGAGTTAGATGGCATTCCCTTGATCCTGGACAACTGCAGCATTGATGACAACAATCCTTGTATCCTTTACAAAAGAATTGTAATTATTTAATATGACTCATAAGAAAAAGTGTGTGGGTTTAATATATTTATGCTAGCATTGCTTTCACTTGGTACCTAAGTCTAACTGGCCTCATGAGTTTCTAGGTTGTATTTAAATGCTTGGTTCAGAAGTGAGCATAAATATGTTTTCATTAACTGGTTTTTAAGTAAGTTGAACTGTGGTTATATTGTGTTTCCTAAAATAATAAATATTGCTGGTTTACAAATGCCAATTCAGAGAGCTAACTGTGATAGAAATCTGAATTAAGACTGTTTGGTTGTTGTATCAGATTTTGGAGCTTTTGCTTCAGCTGAAATCTATTCAGTAGACTGAAATAAGTGCCCCATCAATTCTATATGCTTATTAAATCTGACTGGAGAACTTATTCTGAGCACAGAGACAAGACTAGCAAGCTGTAATGAAAATGTGTATAATTGAGATAATTAATGATGCAGATCACTGAAATGTTGGGAGAATTTAATTTAAATGGCATTGTGCTTCATATTTGGGTTTTGTTTTGTTTGTTTGTTTGTTTTTTCTGAGGTTTAAGAGTAGAGACTTTCCCAGATAGATTGCTGTTAGAGGGAAATAACTTTATAATGAAGATAAACAGCTGTTAAGCAGACTGATCCATCTCTTCATGAACTGCATAGTAATCCTGCTGGTGTGTTCAGTGGGTGAGCTGTTATTTTCTGTCATCTAATCATTAGCTCCTTGTAAGTTTCTGATAAGTGCATCTGGAAATGAAATGCCTTTCCTGTCTAGAGTAATGTCAACTTTCTGAACACGACACAGGTTTTTTAAATTAATTTGTCAGAAAAAGTTCACTTTTTAACAAGTATCATAAAACCAAAAAAGTTGTGAAAATGTTACATTCTCATAATTATGTGTTGTAGAACATCATCTACATATAAGTATATTTTAGAAGGACGAAATAACATAGGGACAGATGATAGCAAAATGTCAACAAGCTGGGTGGAAGAGCAGTGGATGTTAAGTATTTTTTGAGTTGTTAACTTCATTGCTTTATATGCAAGAGTTTCACATTCATCGCTATTCCTGTACTTGGTGACCAGACAGTGTGTCTCTGGACAGAGAACCAAGTAGCAGAGTTGGGCTTCCATGGTCCAATTCGGGTAAGGGGCACTGCTGGATGTGGTGGGAAGGGCAGGGAAAGTTACCTTTCCCTAAGTGGAAGCGCATCTCTGAGAAAACCTAGCAGGGAGTTTTGATCCCGAGTTACTCTTCCTTTGCTGGAAAGTACAGCTGTACTACAACTTTTCTTTCTAGGATTAATCTTTCATTTTAGCTGTTAGCAAAAGAGGATAAAGTTTGAGGCTTTCAAAGGGTAGAGTTGTAATTTACGATCTTGAGTGAAATGAAAATGGAGGCTGGAGAAACGGGCAGGGAGAAACTTAA
>NW_010311675.1:0-5873 GCF_000700745.2 Antrostomus carolinensis
CATTCTGTGATTCTGTGAACCCTGAATGAAAGTGGGCTCCTGCCCACGTGGCTGGAAGACTTGAACAAGTATCTCCACCTGGATGGCTCCTGAGTTAAGCAATCACTCTGGAGCACTGCCCTGGTTTTCATGCTGTTTTCTCACCAGCACCACATGGCGATGGGAGTACTGAGGCTTGTTCTGACGACTCACCCTTCTCTTTTCCCACCTGAAGAAACCAAACCACCTCATTTCCACTCCAATTTTGGCAACCCGTGCCAGATCTCTGTGATCATGCCTCTGTGATCACGGCAGCAGAGGTTGGCACAGACTGAATTAGTTCCCATGATCGTTTACGACACACGTCTGGTATTTCTTGGCAAAAAGGCACAAAGTAATGAAATGTGCCCCGGGATGGGGCAGGTAGATGCAGAGACACGCAGGGGAGATGGCAGCTCGCCGGTGTTTGCTTACGTGCACAACCAGCGAGGACCTGAGGCAGGAACCTGCGAGCTCTGGTAGTACCAGTTATTTAAAGTGATAATGGAATTAGTGAAAAATGGCAACACTGGTGCATGAGTGGGCAGAGGAGCAGGAGATGAGCTGCTCCACAGCCTTCTGCCAGCAGCAAGGTGCTCAGCATCCCCATTAGGTTGCCTAAGGAAGTTGTGGATGCCCCCTCCCTGGAAGTGTTGAAGGCCAGGTTGGATGAGGCTTTGAGCAACCTGGTCTAGTGGAAGGTGTCCCTGCTGCTGGCAGGGGGGTTGGGACTGGATGAGCTTTAAGGTCCCTTCCAACCCAAACCAGTCTGGGATTCTATGATTCTATGATCAGCCAGGATCTGTTCCCCCAGCTTGCACCCTCACATCTCCTGTCTAAGGACTCCTCAAGTGACCACTGAAGATTTGGTGACTTTGCTCTTACATCTCAACTAAAGGACCAGACACCTGGATCCAGGTGCAGGCTCCATCCTGGGAAGAAAACCCAGGCAGAGCAGCTGGAAGGGGGTTTGGCAGGACGTGGGGCAGGAATGGCCTCATCCTTTCCCAGTGCTGGGGCAGACATTTGACTTTGAAGCACGGCTGCCCTCGAGTGGTGTCTCAGGGGCAGGAGTGAAGCCCAGGAAGGGGATGTAACACTTGCAACACAGCTCCAAGACAAATGTTTAAACACAACTATCCACAGTTTCATCAGTTCCCCTCCCTTCTCCTCGCCCCACATGTGCCCAGCCTGCTTCACGCTGGGAGGTATGAAAGTACGAAAGCAAAGCCAGCCGAGTCCCTCAGCCCAGCCGAGTCCTTCAACCGGGTCCTTCTGCTCAATTGGTTTTTGTTTTTTTTCCTTTTTTTTTTCCCCCCCAGTGAAATGCAAACAACAGCCTGAAAGAATTTCCTCCTCAAGCCCCAACTTAGGCCCCAAATTAGCCATTTGAAACCACAAGGGTTTTCTTTCCGTAGGAAATGCTGAGGACTCTCAGGCACCAGGAGCTCCCCCCATCTCCAAACACCACCTTCCACTTCCAAACAGCAGCCTCCATCTCCATCTCCATCTCCATCTCCAAAAAGCACCCTCCACCTCCAAACACCACCCTCCATCTCCATCTCCAAACAGCACCCTCCATCTCCAAACACCACCTTCCACCTCCAAACACCACGTTTACCAGGCTCAGGCCCCTGCAGCTCAACAGCACCCTCCATCTCCAAACACCACCTTCCATCTCCAAAGGGATCTAAAGCTCCTGGAACACCACGTTTACCAGGCTCAGGCCCCTGCAGCTCAGGAAGGAGCCAGGCCTCATCAGCACAGCAGAGCATGCTCTCCAAAGCCAGCCTCAGGTCTCCACAGCTGATTTCATATTCTAGACATCCAGGAATTTTATCAGCAAAAGCCAGAAGAGCACAAGACACCCCCTCAGCCAGCTCTGCCCCTCCAGAGACATGGGGTGGAAGAGGCTCCTCCATCCCCATCAGCCATGTGCACTGCTGGATGGATCCCACACACCACCCGAAGTCAGGCAGCAACACCCACCTCTAACAGCTCATTAACACGGGTTATTTTTGTCCCAACATAACACAAGGAAATATAGAAATATTGGGGTGGGGAGAGGCAATTCCCCCCTGTCAAGCCCCTGTGGTGGGACCAATCACCCTCAAATTGCTCTGTGCTCATCACTGGGCTCTTCTGTCCTGCAGTGACCAGGACCAGATAGAGAAGCTGTGGTGACCCAGCAGGTGATGAACAAAGGAATGAGGAAGAAGCTTGGAGAAACCAATCAGCCCATGCCAGAATCCCATTTGGAGTGTTTTCCTCCCATACTTGGAGGTGAATGATCTCATCGGAGAAGCATCAAAGGCAGCAAACCATTTTTGCAGGTGAATGAACAACAGAGCCAGGCTGAGAACTACGGGACAAGCCAAGACAGGTCATGGCACAAGGCAGAGCCGAGGTTTGGTTGCAGGGAGGTTCGAAGCTCTGGGTTGCCTCGTGGGAATTTCTTTTCAAGTCAGGCTGGGGAGGAGCGTTGGTGAATAATTGCTCCACAGCAGGTCCAAGAAGTGAATAATTTTCCAAGAATAAAGGTTAAAAGCCTCGAAACTCCAATGAAAGGCGCTCTATAAATAGGAGGAAGTAGGCAAAGCAGTGGGAATAACGGGCAGAAACAATGTGGAAAAGGGGTGGAAATGATCTGACACCCACGTTGGGATTGGACATGTGGTTGGCTCTGCCAAGCAGATGTTCTACATAAGCTAACTTTGCAGAGAGCTTTGCATTTGTTCTTTGGGACACCAAAAACTTTGGGACACCCCTCTGAGAGCACAGCCTGTTGCACAGCGGGCTCGAGGAGAGCGGTGAGCTGTCTGAAACCATCCTACCCCAGTGATACCTGACTTGGCTTGTTCCCAGACCAGAGCATCGTCCTGGTGTGTGTGACAAGACACCAGGACAGCAGCTGAAATTTCATTTTGCTCCAACTATCACGTGGGATGACTTCTGCTGTGCCTGGAGGAGCTTCCCTACTGATTTTCCCTTGTCCCACATCCCCACCACCCCTCACATCCCTTGGTGGGGACAAGCAGGGTGCCCTGGCTGAGGTGCAGGCAGGAGAGCTGGCAGGCAAGGACATCCTCGTGGGTGCTGCATGGTGGAGCTCTGTCTCCCTGGCTGTGAACATCCCCATGGACCTGCACGTCCTTCTTTCACTCCAACAGGAAAAACATCCATCCAGGGGACATCATCCCTCCTGCCACTTTATCTCTTGCTGGTCAGTGGTTTCTACAGTTATTAGAGAGAGGGGTGGGGTGCCAGATAGCACCATCACCTACATTTTCTGTCTTTAAAAAGCAATAACCCATCTGCAATAACAGGTAGTAAATGAGCTAACGAGGTTTGGAAATCTCCAAGTCACCGTGGATGTCACTGTGCAAATGTCAGCTCAGGGCTTACGACAGTAAAAAACCCTCGTAGGGAATTGCTGTGAGTGGTGCAGAGATGGTGCCAGGAAAGGACATGGTGTGTTTGCAGAAATCCCCTGTGCACCCACAGCTCAATCGCTGCCAGCAGCTCCGGTCACCTCCGAGAAGACCTGGATAAGTGAGAAAAAGGGCTGGGTCCAGGAGCAGATGGTGCACACAGCAGAGCTTCCACACGAGGAAAGACTGAAGAGAAGAAAATGTCAACTTGGAAGAGAAATAAAAACCCGAGAGAGCTCCAGAGAAGGAGCAGTTACTCCCCAATTCACAAAACACAAAAATTGGAGTCCCAGATGCAATTAACAAGCGACAGGTTGAAAAACCAGCAAAGGTCTGTACAGACACGTAAAGGGAGCCCTGGATCTCATCACCATGGGATGAGGTAGGAGCCAAGTGAAGACAAACTTTGGAAAAGGGTTTCAAAACCCACCTGGAGGATGATGGCTCTTTGCTATCAGACTCAAGAGCCCAAGTTTAGACTTGAGAGCCCCAAATTCAGCGAGCGGGGCAACCGGCCACGGCACTGCACGCCGGCTCAGCTGGGCTGCGCTCGCTGACTCCCAGTTGGAGGGTGGATGTAAATCCAGCCAAGTCAGATGATTTACAGGAGCTTTGCAATTGTGTCCAAGGTTAGAAGCTGGGCCCAGATCTGCACATCAAAACAGATTTCCCATAAATTACTACGTTAAAGCTTTTCATAAAAGTTTTAACAGCGTGAAGTATGATTCATGAGGAACCTGTAAGGTTTAATTAAAGGGGAGAAACTGATCCTGCTGTGAAAAGCTTCCAGATCCCATGCCAAGCTCATCATTGACTTAATTTACGGGACATAAACAGGGCAGAAAATGGCATAAAGCTGTCAAGTCATGTAACTTTTGCCAATTGGGGATACAACAGCCGTGCAAAGTGAGGGTGGTTTACAAACTAAATGAGACGAAGGAGAGGGTGTAGCAAGAAAAACAGTGAACAACCTCCTGGGCAGCGCAGGATGGGCGGATCTATCCTGTCCTCTGCTCCAGCTGCTCATTTTGCTGCTGCCCTGGTTTCTGCCTCTTGGCATGAAGGTCACTGGTCTTACAGAGCCATGAAATTCCCCATTGGTTTAAATTACACGTGTCCTTCAGGCTTCTAACCCTAGATGTCAAACCCTCGAGGCTGCCGTGGTAGTGACATGGACAGAACTTCTGGTCTAACTCCAGTGAAACTGATAGAATTACTTTGGATTTACACCAGTACCAGCCTCCCACACCCCACCGCTGCTGGGGAACGTTTCTCCAGTTTCCCTGGGGCTCTGACTTCCTTGCCCTGCACATGCCTCTCGGTGTAACCATGCCCACGGCGGGGTGCGACATGTGCCCAAAAAGGGATTCTCTGTATTATTCATATGGAAAAAATGCTGTGGGATTGATTGCTTCCCTTCATGTAACTAACTAGTCCCATGACCTCAGTTTTTTCATGATTCTTGATTTCTGAGTGAAATCATTTCCAATATGAGAAGGGAGAGGCTGCTGGGGTTTGTGGGGAAGGCAGTGGGGAGCAATTGCTTGCAAAAGAGACCAGTTTGGGAGCCACACCTAAGATGAGTTTGGCTCCAGCCCGGCCTCCCCACATCATCTTTCCGGTGCCTTTTTAACAACCATGAGCAATCCAGTGAATTGGGAACCTGAGCAATACCTAAGAGCCACAGAAACTTCTTGCTGGAGATGCCTTTGATGGGGTGTTGACCAATCTCTAAATAGAGCAGCTCTCCACTTACATGGAAAAGAGGGAGGTGAAGAATTAAAAACTAAGAAGGGATCAGAGGTCCCTGCAGAGCTCCTGGAGTTCAGCTGCAGTTTCACAACGGCTTTAAATATCACTCCCTGCTGTCCTGTCCAGGCCTGGGCAGGGTAGAAAAAGCTGAAACCCCTCAAGGTCTTGAGGGAAAAAAGTTGAACAAATAGAGGGGAATGAGAGGAGCAGCTCCCTGATTGTACAAGGAGATGCCTCCAGCTCCCTTCCTGCTCTCCATCCCTGTAGGAATCAGGATTTTGCAACGAACCTGAATTTGGGTCCTAGAGAGGAAAAAGAACTGCAGTGGCAATCAGGTGGCTCATGTCACATCCCTGAAGCATCCCACAGGGAGAACCAGGCTTTAAGTACCTGGGATGAAGACCAGCCTGCCTCCTGCTCCATCCTCCCCATGGGAAGAAGGTTCTCACCAGGTTTCAGAAAGACACCAGGTGCACAACAGGGATTTCAAAGCAGAAGAAAACAAATTGAAAAAAAGCAAAAATATATGCAAAAAAGCACAACCCAAGACTCTTGGGTGCAAAAAGCAGCTCAGGTGCCAGGAACACCTGTGCAAGGGGAATGTTTGAAGATCATCACCAGCTCACACCATGAGCAAGAGATCAGCCTGTCAGGGCAGCCCATTGCATTCCT
>NW_010311675.1:5906-7013 GCF_000700745.2 Antrostomus carolinensis
GAGGGTGCAGGAGGGTCTGGGGCAGAGCCACGGCCTGACCAAGGCCAAGCACCGAGTCAGGACTTGCTCTGGGGACAATCCCACCATCTCACAATGCAGCAGCCTCCTTCTCTGTAAACTGAGGGAATAATACTTGCTGTGCTCCCCACATCACAGAAAGGTAAATAAATTCACTGAGACGGGTTGTAGAAGATCCTAGATGAGTTTACTGGAGTACTTTGCATTTTTGTTGCAAGATTTAATCCTAAATCCACCATCCCCACAGTATAAAAGGGATCTAAAGCTCCTGGAAAGTGTCCAGAGGAGGCCACTAAATTGGTGAAGGGTTTAGAGGTGAAGAGTATGAGGAGAGGCTGAAGTCACTTGGTTTGTTCAGCCTGGAGAAAAGGAGACTGAGAGGAGATCTCCTGGGGGTCTAGAACTTCCTCCCAAGGGGAAGAGGAGGGGCAGGCGCTGATCTCTTCTCTCTGGCCACCAACGAATGCCAGGAGCAGAGGAAATGGCAGGAAGATGTGGCAGGGGAGGGGGTGGTTGGCCATGAGGAAAAGGTTCTTGAGGCAGAGGGTGGTGGAGCACTGGAACAGGCTCCCCAGGGAGGTGCTCATGGCACCAAGCCTGACAAGATTCCAGCAGCATTTGGCCAAGGCCCTCAGGGACGTGGTGTGAATGTTGGGATTGTCCTGTGCAGGGACAGGAGTTGGACTGGATGATCCTTTGATTCTATGATCCAACATTTATCTTCCAGAGCTTTGTTCAGTTCAGCTTCCAGCACCCAAACAAGAGTTTTTTGTGTTCCTCATCTGGAGATACAATCCACTGCTTGCCACATCCCACAACCAGAAATCATCCTCAACATCCAGCCTATAATTTCAATTTATTTAGCTGAATCCCCTTCACAATACATCACCCATGCCACTGCTTCCCTCCTTCGGGTGCTCACCACTTGTGACTGGCTACAGCAGCGATTGCTCAGCCGACCTGCAACATCTGCTCCCGTCTTCCCTGGATTTTAGGGACAAACCCAGGCCCAGCACAGAGCCAGCTCCTGAGAAAGTTCCTGCCCTGAGTTTTCCCACCTCCATCCTCGCACAGCAGATATCTGAAGGC
>NW_010311675.1:7118-7862 GCF_000700745.2 Antrostomus carolinensis
CAAAAAATCAGCCCAGTCATCCCTGATCACTAACGAAACCCTCGCAGCCGCCTGTCGCTGGGATCTTCCTGTTCTTAGAGAGAACGTTGTTGTCAGGACCACAAAGAAAACACAATGCGAGTGAGAGCAGGAGATAAAGAGGAAAGTTGAAAAAAGGCCGGGTCTGACAAAGGTGAAAAAAGAAAAATGCAGCACCAGGGCAAAGCAAATCCACGGGGAAGAGGTGGGAGGAGAGTGTCCGGTCAGCCCCAAAGGATGGGAGGTGTGGAGGGGATAGACAGATGGACGGATGGACCTGCAGAGCTCCCCGCATGGGTTTGCAGGATGGTGACCAGCAGCCCGAGCACCAGAGTGTTGCCCATGGCCCCCGTGTCACCCCGTGCCCAAGCGTGTGCCCCCATGTCCCTGCCCTGCCCGTTCCTCTGCCCATGGAAGATGCTGGGTGGGTGCTCAGGACCACAGCGATGGACCAGAGCCCGTGTGGGTGGTGGGACCAGCACCCTCTGCCACGGCCCCACCACGGCCACCTCTCCCATCTGTTTTTTCCTTGTGCCAGATGGGAAGGGGGAGAGAGGGATGGGGGCTGGGGCTGCATCGCTGGGATGTCGGGGATTCATTTCTTTCTATTCTTTTTTTCCCAGTGCCATTTAAATGGTTGGCCCCAAAACGCTTTCTGATTGCTGGGTGTTTTTCCCAACGACACAAAGGCGAGAGGCTTGCAGAATAAATCATTTAGAGGCAGGG
>NW_010311675.1:7937-13609 GCF_000700745.2 Antrostomus carolinensis
TCAACCCCCACTGGCACAGAGACCTCCCTCCTCCTCACCCTCCCCTACAAGCATGTTTTGGAGCTGCTCAAGCAAAGGGGAGAGCGAGCAGGAGTAATTTTCCATGGATTCAGGGAACAATTGAACCCCGCATGGTTTTCATCGTTAAAATGCTTCCCTCCAGCAGTTTTATGTTCATCCACACCAGACAAAGGCGATATACATGCAGAGACCAGTTTCATCTTGCTCCACCCGCCGGTGGTGAGGAGTCGAGGTGCGGGGTGATGGGGAGGAGGAGTGGGGGAGAGATGCTAAATCCACGAGGTGGGATCTCCTCCAGCTTCTCTCCCTGAATGGGAAGGGGATGACTGAACCCAGCTCTGAGTCACCTTTACTCAGCCCTGGCACAGCCTCCACCGTGCCCAGGTACGGGGGGTGGTTTGGGGAGGGGAGAGGGGATGGGGCAGCTTTGGGTCAGAGAGTGATGGGGAGGAGGAGTGGGGGAGAGATGCTAAATCCACGAGGTGGGATCTCCTCCAGCTTCTCTCCCTGAATGGGAAGGGGATGACTGAACCCAGCTCTGAGTCACCTTTACTCAGCCCTGGCACAGCCTCCACCGTGCCCAGGTACGGGGGGTGGTTTGGGGAGGGGAGAGGGGATGGGGCAGCTTTGGGTCAGAGAAAACAAGCGCGTGGGTTTTAGGGGGGAGCTCCGCTCAGTGCTGCTGGCGTCACACCATCATTTCTGATCAACATCAACCCAGCTTCTCCTGGGGTCCAGCCTCTCCACTCATACAGGGTCTCCAACCACCCTACAGACACGGGAGACCCTTCCCCATCCTCCGTGCAAACACCAGCCCACAGCGGGATTCCTCCCTGTGAGGAGAGCACGTGCTCATGCTGAGGGCAGATGCTGGAACCACGTTTGTTCTGAAAAGCTTTAGAGGGGACCAAGAAGACGTGGTCATCCTCAGCATCATCTCCCCAACAGCACAGCCCAAAGGGAGATGAACACTGCTGGAGCTGGGGACACAAGATTGGGGAGTGGAGCCCGAGCCCTGAAGCACAGCAGGGTGATCTCCAAGCCTCTCCATGATCCTTTTTCCTCTTTGTCTTCAATTCCCTTTCCATCTCCACTCCTTTCAGGTGGAGGAACATACTTCAGTCACTGCCAAGGAGTCTCTTGGCTCTGAGCATCACCTGCAGCCCCTTCAGGAGGAAGGAGGACAGGGTTTGAGCCCTCAGATGTCCCCTGCCCAGGTGTCAAACCTACATGCAGCTATGAAACGCACAACTGTTCTGTAGCACAGATCTGCCTGAAATAAGAGCTCCAGGCTTCTTCAACTAAAAGAGCTTTAAAATGTCCATCTCTGGGACCTGCAGGACAGCAGGGTGTGAGATTGTGTCTGGCAGCTTTGCTACTCTTGGACATCGTCACAGCATCGTTTCTGAGCCCCTTTTGGCACCTTCTCCTTGAGTAGCACCTACTAAACCCACCATCCTCAGAAACTTGCTGCTCACTGGGAGCACGGAGGGTTGAAGGGACAATACCACCACTCTGGTGGGAACCAGGTCAGGAGGACCTTTAGCTCTGAGTGCGAAGAAAGATGAAAAGCAATCAGTTTTCACACACACACACACACACACACACACACACACACAAAATTGTCTTTGTTTCTTATCAAAGATCAGCACATAGGAACTAAACAGACTCAGGCCCAGACTGGTGGGAGATCTCTAAGCAAACATTTTTGTGGTGGAGAGTAAGGTTTTGCCAAACTCCTTCCACCTAGATAGTACTGAGCCAGTGGTTCAGACCAATGCTGGTTTGGAGCCCTTTGCCAGACCACTGAAGAAGGCTTTCAACAAAACATCAAAGCAGAGACCCAAATGAATCACAGGAACAAGCGCTGAGGCTCCAACAGCCCTTTTGTGAAGCACAACAGTATAAACCCTAAACATCCTCGGTGAATTATAAACCCCCCATGAGAGATGTGCCAAGCTTTTTGCTCCTTGTTCTGCTTGGGCTGTACGTGCTTTTAAAGTTTATTTTCCAACATCTAGCAAAATATTTATAAATAGACATTTATAAATATTACAGGCATTTATAAATAGTTGGGTTTTTACCTAAGAGGTGACAGCGCTTACGTGGTCACGGAGAGATGTTTCACATATCCAGCTTGTGTGGGAAAGATTTCAGATGGTTGAGTTACTTCCTTGACAAGAAGCATAACAAGGAGAAAAGAAGCTTTTCCAGAAGACGGTCTCAGTTTGCTTAGCCTAACAAAACAAAGGCCAGAAGGGGTAGGATTGCTACACATAAAAGCACCCAAGAGAGAGCTGAGACATCTATTTAAGCATAAGGACAATGCTGGCATGAAACCAACTGGGGAGAAAAAAAGGCTACAAATAAATGTAACTGGGATTAAAAAGGAGCTTAATAACTCTTGGAGCACCAGCTGGTGGCATGGCCTTGCAGGGGACACACCAGAGGCTGTGAGGGTGGAACACTGTACATTTATGAATGGAATCCTAGGATCATGCATAGACAGAAGGTCTGGATTTGACTCAGAAGGTCTCTCCTAAGCCCTGTGTTTCCATCAGGAAAGCCATCCCACACGTAGCTGTCCAGAAATGGGAAGCTAAACCTTGCAGCATGGGGAAGCCCCAGTGCTCAACACCTCCATAAAGCTGAGTCAAGAGCTCCTGAAATCTCAGATGAAAAGTCAATCAAAGAAGATACGTGAGCTGACATCCCTTGGATTGCCTGTGCCTTCAGATTGGTAACTTTTTCAAGTACTGTAATGAGCATGGATCTTGGAGAGTTACAACAATAGCTTATTTCCAAGGAAAATTAAGAACAGCTTGTTTTTCCTAATCTTAGAGTTTCCTCCAAACAAATGTGTCACAGCTGTTATACCTGGAGGTCATGGAAAAAAGGTCTCATCGGAACTGCTGCAAGAAGTATTTTGGCTGAAGAAAAAGAACTTCAATGTGTCCTGTATAAATATAATGATGAGAGACTGAAGAGAAATTGTCTTCTTGCCCATGGTAACAGAAAGATGAACAGCAGGCATGGATTTAAGGGAGGGAAAGCCCAAAAACTTTGTAGTAGTAAAGACAGAAAAGTATTGGAAAAGATTGTCTAGGGAAATACTGGCCTCTCTATCACTGAAGGGTTTTATGAACAGGTTAGACAGGTCTGCCAGGAATGGCTGCTGAAAAGCTGATGCTTTTTTGGGGCAGGAGCACAGTTATATGGCCTTCTGAAATGACAACTGTTATCATCTGTGATACAAAGCTCAGCACCAAGATGAAGATGACACAGTCCTCTCTGATCACTTATGTTCAAGGCTGGAACTGCTGCTAACTGTCAGCACCAACCCAATGGGTCCTCCACGTCCCACAGTGACCCGGAGACCCCAACCCTCAAGCAGATGTGAACACCTGGGTCCCAGCCTGTGGTGTTACAGTCTGAACTGGAATGATAAAGGCTTCATCAAGCCTTATATTAAACTTTATTTGCATTGCTTTGCATGTGAGGCTCAGGAAAGGCTTGTTGTTAAAATTCAGGGAGTTTTAAAAGTCCCAGGGACACCAGGAGTAGTGATGATGCAAACAACCAGAGTTTCAGTGCCATCATGCTGGCATTGCTTGATAAAGACACAAACCACAGCCATGGTGGTCAGGGCTGTGCAGAGGTCCAGGGTGGTGGTCATGTCAATCAACATCACCATAAGAACATTAAAATAATAAAAAAAAAATATATAGTTTTGTATAAATTGATATCTTGTGGCCACCTCCATAACAGTTCATGGGGGAAAGTATCCAGTTACCACAAGTGAGCGTATTTCTGAACCCATTTAAAATCTTCAAACCACAATATATAAACCTAACAATACCAAATGGGGAGACAGCAGGAAACCATTGAAAGAAAAGCCCAGTAAAATTTAAGGGAATTAAACATGATTATCAATGACAATGAATGATTTCTCATAAATATTTTTAAAGGTAACAAAGAGGATTATCAATGAGAGCTGAGGCAGGATAAGGGCAGGAAATTTAGGTTCAAGGGAACATTTGGCCTATTTCAAAGGTTCTTTGAGGTGACTAGACTTTTAAAAGTGACCTAAGCGCCTTTGTCTTGTAGGATTCAAGGTCCAAGGATGAAGGGAGCAGAGGTGTGAGGTCAGGTCCCATCTCAGCTCTGCCTCTGTACAGCCTGAGGCCGGTCCTTCCTCCCTGCCTCAGTTTCCCAATCCACAGTGACATAAGCGCAGTAAATTCTTCTCCCAACTGACAGGACAAAAGGAAATGGCCTCAAGTTGCACCAGGGGAGGTTCAGAGTGGATATCAGGAAAAATTTCTTTACTGAAAGGGTTCTCAAGCATTGGAACAGGCTGCCCAGGAAAGTGGCTGAGTCCCCATCCCTGGAGGGATTTAAAAGACCTCCAGATGTGTCACACAGGGACATGGTTTAGCGGGCATGGTGGTGACGAACTGACGGTTGGACCTGATGATCTTAGAGGTCTTTTCCAACCTTAATGATTCTATGATTCTAAGTTACAGCCTCTGAAGAGAGCACGAGGGTTGCAAGGGCTGAGTTGTAGCACTGGAAGATTAAACATGTAAACCACAGATCCTGTTCTCACTGTCACAGAATCACCGAATGGTTCGGGTTAGAAGGGACCTTCAAAGGTCATCTAGTCCCACCCCCTGCAGTGAGCAGGGACATCTTCACTAGAGCAGGTTGCTCAGAGCCCCATCAAGCCTGACCTGGAACATCTCTAGGGATGGGGCCTCCACTGCCTCTCTGGGCAACCTGTTCCAATGATCCACCACCCTCATCTTGAAGAAATTTTGAAGAACATATTGAAGAACTAATAGCCACAGTGACCAATCCCGAGGTCACCACAGTCTGTCTAATGAATCCAAGTGGTCACAGGGATGGTGTGGGATCTGCTGCCACCACCACAACACACTGATCTCTGCAGGGATGAATTTTCATGGACATACTCCAGCCCATTAAGCTTGTGACTTGATTTAGCAGGAACTCCAGAGCTGCTGTACTGTGCACATTGTTCCAGCAGCTGTTTAAGGACTGACCTGCTGACTCTCATTGCTTCCTGTCGCATCCTGTTCCTTGAAGGATAGCTGATTACATTTTCCTCCCTAATGAGCTCAATGAGTCTAAAGACGGGCTGAGACTGCACAATTGGATAGTATATCATCTTTGGCTTCCACCGCTGTCTGATGGCTGGAAGTCAGAGGATGGAGGAGGTGTCTGTGCGTGAAGCCAAACAAACACGGAAACGTCATGGGGAATGTGGAACTGTGAGCCAAGAAATTCATGTGCTGTAGGACAAAAGTCTGAGGAAACACCAGGAAGGCAAAGCACCGTTACCATCCGCGCTGCAATTCGAAAGGACGTACCCGTTAGACAACCCAAACTGGAAACTCTCTGACCCAAGAAAGGATAAACATTTATAAGGGGATCTGATGTCCAGAGGAACAAAAAGTAATAGCTTCAGTAGCTAAAATACCCCAAACCCCAAATTTCAGAACTAATTCTCAACTCCTGTCCAGCCACTTTATTTTCTGCAACCACAACCTCTCCCTTTCTTTGCACTCACCTCCGAGCAGCAGCTTTTCAGATCGTCATCTGAAATACTTGGTAAAAGTCACCGTCAGCAG
>NW_010311675.1:13630-15083 GCF_000700745.2 Antrostomus carolinensis
GAAATCAAACCTGATAACTAGGTCATCAGGTCCAATCCAGAACAGTAATTTCAAGGTTTCTTGCCTTCCTTATGCCATCTCTTTATCTTCCAGCACCTTCAGAGATCTGCTGGTCTTATCAAGAGTTAGGAGCACATGCTCAGCGCTGTGTGGACGTGCACTTTTGCACTCCCTAAAGATTAGACTACCCTGCCTCTGCAGTGGGAAGCCCTGTGGCTTGCTTTAGGCTATCTGCATGAGATTGTTTGGTTTACAGGCAGCAGGAAAAGTGGGAATTAACAGCTCCTGTAAAGCCTGGTTACTTTGGAAACACAGGGACAGGCATCGTGATGCTCTAAGGAGCACGGCTGGAAAACACCACAGTGCTTTGCACCGACTCACACCTTTCCAGTAGGGTAAGCAATGAAACTTTCAAATCTTCACCTTCTTCTGGAGTTAATAACAAACAGGAGGCAGGGGAAGTTAATTTGTACCTAGAAGAGCTTCATAAATAAAAAAACCTTTAGAAAAACTGGAAAATTCTAGCAATGAAATAGAGCTGTCTTCATTTTAAAGCCTCCACTGTTAAGTGCGTTGACAACGTGGTGTTTTATTTGATGGCAGTTTGCTGTCAGTCCCTTATAAACATCACGATAGCACTGGTGGTCTTTAAATTCCGCTTTGAGCAAGCAGAGGGGAGATGCCAAGGTCTGCATGGGTCAGGGGGCTGCTCCCCACCCACGCTCAGAGAGGATTTCCTGGCTGAGGAGGTGCAAGGGATCGGAGGGGGTATGCTGCGGGGGAAGCTTGCGTTGCCATCGCTCTACCTGCTGCGTGCTCACCAGAGCTGTCAAGCTGCCACCTTTCACCAGCCTGAAATTCAAGAGTATTTAAAAAAAAAAAAAAGTAAACAAAAAATGTAAACAACTCAAGCTGCTAAGCTGGCCTGATGGTTGGTTCCAGCTCCTCTTGCTCAGAGGGATTGCTGACTTGGTACACAGAGCCGTGAGTAAATATTGGTTCAAGTAGAGATCACTCACAGGCAAAAAGCACAAGGCTGCACGCAGTTCAAATCAACAGCCTGGCAAAAAACGATCACTACCAGGGTTGGAGCTCCCTGCTCCCCCCTGCAGCACCCCGAGGGCTGCCCTGGCTGTTGGCACAGCTCTAGGTGAGAGCCCTGGCCAGAGACTTTGCTGAGCGCTGAATCCACAGGGATTATACCCAAAATAAAGCAGCACAAACATACAGCTGGAAAACATCCCAGTTTGCCAGTTCGGCTGGTCAGAGGCTGTTCTCAGGCTACAGCAAAGGGACAAACTGGTTCCCTTACTCACAACTCCCTAAGGGACGAGCGTGGCATATAACTTATTGCAGGCTAAATAACCTTCCCTGCCCTGGAGCCTCGTTCATTTTATTTATGGGAAAATATGCTCGTTAATGCTCTTATCACAGGAATGATCTAATCGGGGGG
>NW_010311675.1:15094-20476 GCF_000700745.2 Antrostomus carolinensis
GGGGGGGGGGGGGGAAAGTCTGCTTTGAATATATCAATTTTAATGAGCTGCTGGGTGAAATGTTCAGGCAGGCAAAACTGACTCTGAACTCGTTTCTGATAGAGCCGATTCTGCGCAGGTCTTAAGGCTCATCCTGCTGGTATCTGTTTGTTTTGATAACATTTCCAAACGAAATTACCAGTTACAAAAGCAGAGCTGTGCTCTGCACTTCCTTGGCCCTAAGGTTGACTGATCCAACCACAATAAGAACCGAAGGAAAATAAGCCAAGCGGTCCAGCTCGCCTTCCTGACACCAAGGTTGTGGAAGTGGCCCATCCTGTAAAGAAATATCAGATGGTGCTGAACTCTTCTGTAAAAGAAAAGGGAAGTAAGGAAAAAAAAAAGGTGAATAAATCCACCACATAAAGGCTCCAGGAAGCAAGTGAGGGAAAGGGGTCAGCAGAGAGAGAAAATGTTCATGGAATAACTCCAGAAAGCTGTTGCACAGTGAAATGCTGATGACAGTGATCGCAGAGAGGTCTCGTTTTCTTCTCTCTCACCCCACGGCTCCTCCTGTGCTAACGGGAAGGAAAGTGCTGGATCTCCTCTCCGAGTTGAACTCCTCTCTGTGGCATCACAACCTTTGCAAGAACCGGACCTTCATCAGCTCTCATTAACTCGGGGAGGGGGAGCAGATGGAGAGGAGGGAATGGAGATGTGAGCTGCATCTGGCTCAGCGTAAACGAAAGAGAAAATGGATTGTGGAAGAGAGGATGTTGCAATGTCTTTTACTTTCTTGTTGTGTAACTACCTCTGAATAACTCGTGACCGTTTGGTCATCACTGGCAGCAACACCCAGAGAAAAATCAATATAAAAATCAAGTTGGTGGAAGATTATTCTTCAATTACAGAACCGTAACTACAAACCACCCAAGCACACTTCTTTCCCCAGAAATGTTAAGGTGCCATCCTCTGACCGTGTCTCGTGTCCCCTGCTGTTGGCAAACCCACTCTCTAGCTGACTCTATTTCCTGTTGTCACTTCAGACTTTTCCCCTCACCCCCTCACATTGTTTTTTTATATGGAAACAGAACTGCAATGCCTGGTAAGTTTGATTCTGCAAACTTAAAAGCAAACAACTCTGCATTTATCAGGTGACCAGCACAATGTTGGATTACACCCCTAAATCAGATAACGAGACTTTAAAGCATTTTAAGCATCTGTTCCCTCATCTGCATTCAATATACAGTCCTCTTCATACCAGCTGGTTTTAAGTGAGAAAGCAGAGATCCAAAGTTTCTTTGGTAAGAAGTACAGACATTTGTTGGCCTGACGAACTAGTGACTGCTTTCTTCTAGTTCAATATCTCACTAAGATCTTGGAAAATAAATTCTTCCCTGTACTAGTAAACATCTAAGAATTCCAGCTTAACTTTGCAGTGGCATGCGGGATCTCCTCCCAGCGCCAAGTGGGTCTGCAGAAAACCCGACCTTCAAATCAAACCCTTCTCACATGGGTGACAATGAAAACGAGGAGAGTTTTTCAGCTAGAAAAAGTGTTCTAATTACATGTCCCACAAAGATCAGAATAGATTCTAACACACCAAATAGCGTTTTTAGTGGGGGAGTAATTAAAATTAGATAACTGGTAGTTAACTGTTAGTGGTAAGGAAATGAAGCAGAAGTTCTAAGGAAGGAGATGGGTGGTACACTTAAGAGCCTTGCTTTATAAGACTTACAAACTCTAGGTCTTGTAAAGTTTAGAAATAACATTGTCCAGTATTTTGATAAAGACCTCACAAGCTTTTGCTGTACTTCGTCTCCACACAGAGCTGACCAAGATGAACATTTAAATTATTCTGGGACTAAAACTGGCTAAATTACAGGGTGGAGAAGTCATCACGCACAATGATTTATGTGAAAACACATCATGATGGACATCTCTGCCTCAGATTCTGTCCTGTTTGGTGCTTGGTTACATCTCTATATAACTCTTAAAATTGTAAGAACAAATAGAGTCTTCCTGGAGTGGAAATAAAAAAGGCAATCAGAATAACTTGATTTTATAGTCTGGCTCAATAAATTAATTTATTTTATGTTTTTTTACCATTTTTGGAGAGTTCCTCAGAGTGTAATGCTATGTAAGGACTGCACACGCTTTAAAAGAGAGCTTGTGTTTTTCTTTCCGTTGTACTTTCCTAGTCAGCAATTCAGAGATAGATTAATTCCCATGATGCTGCTAAATGTCATAAACATCTATTTCCACATTCAAGAAGAGCTACGACAGCGTGATGCAACTAGGCAGAAAATATACAAGGGTTTCTGCTACGTGTCAAATATCAGGTTTTTTTTCCATTCACCTTCACTGGAGCTTTGTTACTCCTCTAGAACAGGGGATGCAGGAGCTGCTTCAAGGAAGCCTGCAGCAGCCCCCTCTCCAATCGCCTCCTCAATGGCAGAAAAACACACAATAATAATTTTCAGCCATGTTATTTAGTGCTGGTTTCATCACCTAAAGAAACAGAACAATTTATCTTTCTTTCTCGAAATAAAAGATGTGACACAACTACAGTATCAATGTGCAGGATTTCAGAACTGACAAGTCCTTATGAGGATTTCAGGTCCTGTCCATCTTTCTAAGCACTAGTTTCGTGTCATCTGATCCCAAACCTGAAAATGGACAATGAAGAGGAAAGACATTCAGTTACTTATCGGGTCCATTTTTTGCTCTAACATCTGTTTACACCAGCTACCAGTTTTGAATTTGACTTGTAACTTATTCCTGTGCTGCCATAAATTCTTCTTGATAATCTAATCAGAAAGTAACAACTATAAAAGCTTGACAAAGAATCATTAACTGGTGAATTTTGATTAATGTTTGAGACCTCTTTTGTTAAAAGAGGCTGAAAAACATTCCAAAACCAGCTAAAAAAGGAAATCATAGAAAATTAAACTCCTTGGCTTTCCTCAACCTGAAACAATTTCAACTTAGATTCCTGATGTGGAGTTCAGTTGTGTGGCTGCTTCTGTACTTTCTCCATTAACAGGTCTAGTTATTGAGTAACTCAGATATTTTCCCAGGTCATTTTGAGCAGCCTAATTGCTACGACCTGCTTGTGTAAGAACACAGAACTGGGACTCGCTGCACGTTCTCCTCTGAGGAGTTTGCAAAGAGGTTCAGGAGACAACTGCTATCAGCTCCCTGCTGCATGTCCTGCTTTGGGGACTGCACTGGCCTTTTGAAATATGTATTTTTTGGAGATGGGAAGGCTGTGGTAGTTGGGAGTGAGCGGAATGATGGGATCTTTGATAGTGTATTTGCAGACACTGGCAAAGGATTTGGGATGAACTAGAGACTCAGGACTTGGATGGATGAGATTCTTTATTTGCAATTGTCCATCTTGCCTCTGTGTTGAAAGCAACTGTGCCACAGCAGACATGGCCAGGTAGGAATGCTCACACATCAGCTCTTAGGATTCTCAGAGTATGAGATAACACCAGGGACTGAGATTGGTTTGGACTACGATGCTGAACCAGGAATGCAGCTGGAGACACGGACACACAATGACTTCTGCCGGCTCTGCTGCCACAGGGAGGGTCATCAAGGCAAACCAGTGGTAAAAAAACAGTGAGAGAAGGCAACATCTCAAACTGCCTCAGCTGCTAATCCCCAAATTGTGCGTCAGAGGCTTCTCTTTGAGGATTTATGAATCACTGTCACTGCTAAACTGGAAGTCAGGCTATCTCAGCAAAACTGCAGCTGGAACTAATCCCACACAATATTTAATGCACAAACCCAAACCAGGTTGACTGGGCTTTTTGCAGATTACAGAGCACAGCGTTATCCAGGTCACTCAGCTGTAAAATGGAACGATGGCCCATTGAGATGAGAGGTATCCAAAGGGCAAAGCTGTTCCCAGTGCCACAGCAAAGAGGAAGGCAGCTGCAAAGATGATGTCCTCTGACACAATGCCATTATAAGAAATTACAGTCAGATTACTCCATAAATAATAAATGCCATGATTAGAAATAACAAAACCTATCACAAAATGCTAAGGCAATCCTTCCACCAACTAACACATTCATTCCCCCCATCAGGAAAAACCTTTTAAAAACAACACACAAACCATGAATTGTTAAATCTTCTCTGATGTGCTTCATTTGGTCCGGATATTCCTGAATTGCAGCTATCCTATTGTTTCAAGTTGGTCTCTGGGTAACACATTAAATAGCAGTCAGCTTCCCCTCCATAAATCAACATCAAATCTCGAGAGCGGGGTGAAAGCGAGCACTAATATCTCAGTTATGTTGTTTTCTGGGAGTGAAGTGCAGATACCTGCAGCAGGAAAAGGATTTTTCTCTCGTACCTCTTAACTTACCATGACTCCCAGACTAGTCCCTGGCTGCTGGCCAGGCTGGGCTCCTCATCTAAGCTGCAGAACAGACACTGTTTTCTTTTTTGGCAATACATTTTGTTCCATCAGAGTCAAATCAGAGCAGCTTCAGGACACAGAAGGTGGGTGGGGATTTAGATATTTATCCTTGTGCAAAGTGGAACCAATCAATGGACTATCCATGTGCTCAGAGTTCCTAGATGGGCATATTTTAAAGGAAACAAAAACCAGCAAGATAATAAAAATAAAATAAAAAATGCTTAAGTGCAGCTGTGGTACCTGAAGGCAAGAAATTAGGTGTGTTGTAGCCAGAGTAGAATGAAGAAAAAAAAGAAATACAGCCATCTAATTCTTTTATTTTTTTAGAAAACAATTATTTTGAAAATCATGACAATGTCTTTTCAGTAGTTTTCTTTGACTCTATAAACACCTTTTCCCACTTAATTTATAAGGCATACCTGACTGCAAACTCGATCCAGCATAATTTAAACCATTATTTGGAGCTTTTTTTTTTTTTCCATACAGGATAAGATCCATTGTTTAGGATGTGCCCTGACTTCTATGATGTGCTTCTGACTTGGATTTTCAGGCTGAAATGTACAGAAAGGACTGAGTCAAAGATCTCCTGCCATGGAAATTAGAACCTATTTACCTTTCGTACACATTTGCTGCTTTTAAGATGAATTTTGAAGATGGACCCCTCACCCCAAAGGGATATTTTCATCACTATTCTCCAAAAGCGAAGTGTTGGATTTGCAATTTCACATCCTTTCCTCCAGACTTTGTCCTTGTTGGGGGGGGGTGGGGGTGACAGAAAGACCCAACCATGTCCCCAAGCTTCAGATTTCCAAAATCCTTGTGGGAAATGGAAATCTGAGCGTGACCAGGGGAGCGTGACAGGCTGTTTGTCACCAGGGTGGGGACACAGAGCACCTTGTACGGTGGAAATAACCAGGATTTATTAATTTAGGATTTATTAATTGAGGATTTATTAATTTAATTATTTATTA
>NW_010311676.1:0-35555 GCF_000700745.2 Antrostomus carolinensis
TCCACCCGGACTTTAAGCTGTTGACCACAACAATTTGAGTGTGAACATCCAGCCAGTTCTTTATCCACCGAGTGGTTCATCCACCAAACCCACGTTTCCAATTTAGAGACAAGGATGTCATGTGGGACGGTGTCAAATGCCTTGCACATGTCCAGGTAGATGACATCAGTTGCTTTAGCCTTATCCACCAATGTTGTAACCCCATCATAAAAGGCCACCACACTGGTCAGGCATGATTTGCCCTTGGTGAAGCCATGTTGGTTGTCACCAATCACCTTCTCATTCTCCATGTGCCTTAGCATAGTTTCTAGGAGTATCTGCTCCATGATCTTGCCTGGCACTGAGGTGAGACTGACCGGCCTGTAGTTCCCCAGGTCTTTCTTGTGTCCCTTTTAAAAATGGTGGTTATGTTTCCCTTTTCCAGTCAGTGGGAACTTCTCCTGACTGCCAGGACTTCTCAAATATGATGGACAGTGGCTTTGCAACTTCATCTGCCAGTTCCCTCAGGACTCGCGGATGCATCTCATCAGGTCCCATTGACTTGTGCACCTTCAGGTTCCTTAGGTGCTCCCAAACCTGATCTTCTCCCACAGTGGGTGTTTTTTCCTTTTTCCAGAGCCTTCCTTTGCTTTCTGGGTCTTGGGCAGTGTGGCACGAGGTCTTGACAATGAAGAATGAGGTAAAAAAGTCATTGAGCACCTCAGCCTTCTCAGTGTCCTGGGTGACCAGACCTCCCATTGCCTTCCGGAGAGGGCCCACATTTTCCCTAGTTTTCCTTTTCTCCATGACAATCTGTAGAAGCTTTTTTTGTTGCCCTTGACATCTCTGGCCAAATTTAATTCTGTCAGGGCCTTGGCTTTCCTAACCTGTTCCCTGGTCACTCAGGCAATTTCTCTGTATTCATCCCAGGTTACCCATCCTTCCTTCCACCCTCTATAGGCTTCTTTTTTGATCTTAAATTTGTTCAGAAGCTTCCTGTCCATCCACGTAGGCCCCCTGCTGGTTTTGCCTGCCTTCCTCTTTGTTGGGATGATGTCATAATGTCATTTCATGTTTAAAATAATTTTCTGAACTGTATAAAAGTTCTAAAAGAAATTGCCTACTTTTTATCTAATCCCACTAGGGATTAACTGGTTCCTTCCCAGTGGTTTATTTCTTTGAGTAGGTTTTTTGGAGGAAGAAGGTGGGGGAAGAGATAAAACAACTGTATTTTATCTATCCAGGTAATCATTAATCAGAACAGGTAACCCCATAAACCACCATTAAGAATTTTCAGAAATAGCAAAATTTTCATCCTATTCACATGGTCTGGTCTCAGTATGGCAAGTTCAGAAATTTCAAAGAACAAAATACCACACAACCATTCTGAACAATATTCACCAATCCAAGATAAAGCACTTTCAGCTCTACTTAAAAGTCAGAGCCAGGAACACACTATAAATACCACTGTAAAGCTGAAAAGTCTCATTACAACACGATTCTTTCTAACATCCTGTTTTCATTTCTTCCCTGCTTCGTACACATGTAGTGTCTGCTTGTTTATAATGTCAGCAAGATAGCACTCCTCGGGGAAAAGAACGGGGAAAATGCACCAAATCTGGCACATCAAATCTTTCACACACGTATGCATCTAGTTAGTGCTATGGGGCAGGAATTTTCTCACATGCTGAGGACCACGAGGCCCTTGTGCTGCCACAACGTTTTGTGGGAAAGGAGACTAAACCATATTAAAGTCAATTCTCAGGCAGTTTATAAGGCAAAAATCTAAACAATTATTTTCTCCTCACCTCTATTCCTTCATTACAGCTTCTGCCTTTGTTTGGTGATCATAAAAATTTTCCAAGTTCACCGTGTCACCCTCAAAGTCAAACCATTCCACTCATCAGTCAGAAAGGCAGAGAAGCCAGTGGGGTATTTTTGAGGAGAAAAATCCTTCCTGAAGATCTGCCCAAATGAACAGAATTACACAGGTCTTATTTGCAAAGGTGGCTGTTAGGTGTGTGAAAATGCAGAAACAGGGCAGCAAAACTTATTTTGCAGTTAACATCAGTCCTGTTTCTCGCTGTGGATTCTGCAGGGGAAAATTTACTTAAGAATCTCTTGGAAAAATTGTTTCTCAGTGTGCAACTCAGTGCAATTCAGGAGAGGGGAGGACATGTACAAGGCCTACCTAAAGCAAACACCATACTGTTAAGACCCCTGCTACAAGGGCTGTGAAATTGATGTAAAAATGGCATTTATAGAAACATTTTTTACTTATGCCAACTTTATGAGCCATTTAGTTTGGCCATAAACCCTTTTTCACTGTTCTACAGACAACTGGCTAAGTAACAGTAATGCTACAATTTTCTAGGACATGGAGTAGCAATCTACATGATAAAAACAAAGTTCAGACACTGGTCTTGGTGTCAACCAGTTCCCTCTGGACTTATGGACAGTCAAAGCCCAGGGTGCCTCTGCTCCCACTGTAGATCACAGACATTTCACCTGCTAATAAGAATTCCTCTTCAGAAGCTGATGCATATTAGAGGATCAAGCAAAACCGATAACTCTTTTCTTGTCCTTCTCACACTTATTTTTAATCTTCCCTTGGGAGCCTGGTATCTCCCAAAGACTGATTCCACTCCAGACATCACTTTATGCTGGCACTCTCTGTATCACCATCCTGGCAGGAATGCCTGTTCTGAGGCACATTGGTGAGATAAGAGCCATACAATTAGTAGCTGTCCTGATTTAAAATAAGGAAGTTATCTAAGGTTCCATTTGTCTCTTTCTCTCTTTCTTTCCCTGTTCTAGCACATTTAGGCCTACATTTGCTGTCTCCTTTCTCTGCTTTGAAGTTGGAAAAGGTAGAGGTTTCTCATGGAAAGAGCTTCCAGACATTCACTGAACACTTTTCATCTCACTAAGAGGGGGAGAGCAGTCCTTGCACCATCAGAGAAGAGTATTCAAGCATTTTCTATGGCTCACCAACACCTGTCAGGTCAGATATGAGAGCAAAGGCCTTTTGTATTCTTAGCACGTCTTCCTGACCTGGACATGAAAACAAGACCCTTGTAGGGATTACCTTTGTGATTATATCCTACTGGGTCTTTATGAGTGAAGTTTCCTTTACTTTCAGTTGTGGTGCATCAATTTATTTCACCTCAATTCTACTCTCTAAACTTGGCAAAGAGGGGCAGGAACACAGGTGAGAGAGCAATATCTTGATTAAGGCTCCTGATGACTAACAGGAACTTCACAAATATATCTGACATTTGTAACATCTTTTATTCACCACTAACCTTCAAGAAACTTCTTCACTTCTGCCACATTGCTTATGTGCCCCTTCCCTTGCCATCTCTTTCCCCGTAGTAAGTGCGCACCTAGCAATTTACCTAACAGTGCATGGAATTGCTCTTCACAAAAGGAGGCTGCATTTTCCTTTTGCGTAGAGCTTGCTTTAATCAGAGACTTCAGCGTGAAAGCCTACACACTCCTCCCTTGTAGCTCACAGATGCGCTAGGAAACTCATTCAATTCTTTGAACATCCATTGTGGCTCAGGGCTACGGTCAAGCATCCTTAATGAAAAGCTGTTTGTGCAATCTATTTCAAAAATAACCAAGAACACCTCCTTGAAAAATAAACACACTAAAATAAAAATCCCAGGAAGCTGTCAAGCCTGCTCCACAGTTTCTAGAGCCTTCCATGGTAACTCAACTTAGGAAGCTACAAAATCTCGCTCAGAGCAGCCAGAAGTCTCAAGTGAATGATGACTGCAAAGTGCCTCTGTTAAGATCTTACTGTTTGTGTTGGGCAGTTTGTGTATTTTCCCATTGCAGAATGGTTTCCAAGGATGGTAAAAGAAAAAAATGTTTCTATTTTCCATTTTCTCTTCTCCTCTCATGCCTTTCAACAACCCATATCACAACTGTCTAACTCCAAACAGGGCCAGTACTGGGCTCCTCAGAATTGTAGAAGTTCCTACAATAACTCTGATGTTTTATGAAAATACACCCTTTTTTCTTCAAATCCCTCCAAGTTACCAAAAACTTTCTGAAAGCACAAGAGGAAACTTTCCTGAGGAAAAAACTTCAAAACTTGAGTCACAAGTTTCAAAATGCCAATGAAAATGGCTTTCTGAACTGGAAAGTGATGGTTGTGAGTCAGAAAGTTCGTAAACTTTTGTTCCAGGCTCTCCACTGTGAAATATTGCCTGGAGACTGGAAAGACTCGTCCGATCCTATAAATACCTCCTCTTATTGATTGTACTAAGTATATACATAAAAGGATAAATGCTCCTAGGTACTTTAGACAATAGTCCTACACCAGAAATGCTGGTCAAAATGAGCAAAAATAGCTTTAACAACTGACTAACTTGCTCCTGTCTTCCCAGATGAGGCTTCGTATCTAGGGAGACTCATTTGTCAGATATATAATCAGTTTCAAATTCTTCACTTAAATCATGAAAAAATTTTACCTAAAGATAAAAAGTAGGGAGAAAGGACAGACTTTGAGAATAATATTGCCACTAAAAAGCCTGTGAGTGAGTCAACCTGCTACACTTTGTGAGCAGTCTTAAAGGAGGCTAGCTATCAAGATTGGAACTGAGTGGAGTAAAAATTTGCTGTATTGGGGCAGGTAGAGATATCAACATCCTTGAATTTAGCTGTGTATCCATAGCTGTGACTGGACTGAACATGTTTAAGTCCCCACCACCTTACCAAGGATTCTTTCTCCATTGCGTCTGCTTTTCTTACTGCTTTTTTCCCCACAGATTACTTTTAAAATTTTTCTGGATTTGGCTTGCACTTAGTTTACAGTGTCTCAGAATTGCATATTTTAATACTTGAACAGCTGGGAGAAGGGTTGGGTTGTTTTGAGGGGTTTTTATGTTTTTTTGGTTTTGTTGTTATTTTAAAATTTTACACTCATTACATTTTGGCTACTTAAAACTCAGCTGTAGACTCCCTTTGGTCTTCCTTGTGGCAGAGGTAGAAGGGGGAAAGAACTTGAACTTCAAACAGAAACACTGCAGACAGTGTATGGCTTGAATGGCTCCTTATGTGGTTTGGTTTGAAGGGAGGAAGGGAAGAGTTGAACTGAAATTATCAAACTCTGTCAACTTTTGTGTTTTGTTTTCCTCAACTCCTGAAATACAAGTTTTGAGAGAAGCAATTTAGTTGAGAGCTTTGCATCTGTAGAGTGCTTTTGCACAAATCCCAGAATGTAATAGATTGGGTGGGGGCTGATCTGGAGAGAACTAATTGAAGGAGCTGCAGATATAGATATTCAACACTGATTAATTAGAAGAGCAAAAAGGAACACTCTAATTCCATTTCCAAATCAAACCAGTTGTACTACAATTATCTCAAGTACCTTAGAGATAGTTGAGTTGACAGTTAGTCCCTCCCTTTCCTCAGGGAGGAATGGATAGCCCTGTGCACAAGAAGAATCAAAACCCCTTGAGCTCTGTATTCATCAAGTTACTTGTCTCTCCCAGTAATACAGCATTTTTAAAAGACATAGTTTGTATTTATGACCAGTTCTCAAAGGTGCTCAGCATGCATGTTCAATGGTGTTCAGCTCCTGAGGAGCTGCAACTCCCCTGGAAATCTGTTTACTTATTAAAATAGCTAAAAAGGATCTCTTCTGGAAATCTAGCTCTGATAGGCTTTGTTTTGAAGATGGGATACCTCAGAAGTCCATATAATGAGTCTTGCCTTCCTCAGCTTTCCAAATGGTCTGGGTAATAGGATGTATGATATTACCAGAGCTAGCAAATCTAGTTTTCATCTCAAACTAGAAAAAATGTCCTCTCCTGGAGATTCATCTTTTCCCTTGAACAACTCCCCTGTCTGCTTCATTTCTCCAACTGGAAGATTTTGGTACCAACCTTAACATTTCTGACATAAGGTAAAACAATGACACTGTAGTGCCTTTCTGACAGCACTGCCTTTCTGACAGCACTGCCTTTCTACATTTTCTCATTCTAGGTTGATCTCTATCCACAATCAAAATGCAGTTTCCTTTGCAGCAAACAGCAGCTTTTTTAAGAAGGCTACAAACAGTACACAAAAGCTCTGGAAAAGTAAAGAACTTTCCCAGTTTGAATCTCCAACATGAATTTCAGGCCAAAGGCAAGCAAATGGACCACTGTTTTCTCAGGTAGTTTTGTGAGCTAGCCTTCAACAACAACTGGTCAGGGCATCTCATTTTATATCTCAACTGAATCAGAGTTGCTGTATTTTCTAAAAGGGGAGGATAGTTCACCTTGAGCCTGGCTTCAGCTGCTACAGCTTTTCTACCATTAAAGATAACTCAGAATAGATTATCAGCATGGGGAGAAGACAGAGAGTGTTTGAACAAAACAAGCCATTAATTTTCTACATAGAAGAGAACAACTCTCATCCTGGAGACACTGCTGTGCTATTGTCTGAAACACAATTTTCATCTGAAATTGGGAAAACCATTTGGAAAGCAATTCAAGTTTCTAAGGGGAGGATGTATTACACACTGATGGTGGTGTAGGGATTCAATACCAACAACTATGTTAACTATATGTAATGAATTTGAAACATCTTCTTCTAATAGATCCTAATTGCAACAATCTGTCCCAACAGCTTATTTGCAAACACCCCAGGATATTCCACCTCTTTAACTCACTGTCATCAAGCTTCACTTTGTTAATTCTGCTCCAGTGTCATCACTACCAACTCGTCCCTTTTGTCTTGCAGCTTATTCTGAGTAGTGATCTAAGTCAGGGAAATGTTTGCCAGGAAGACCCCCAAGGAAGAATCTGTTTCTGCACGCAACAGTATCAAAAAATAAGGACTCTCACTTTTACAGTGTTATGACTGATATATCAATGACTCTTTATGCATCTCATTGCAAGGCCAGCATTTTAAAATAGGCTACTCACCAAACTAAAGGCCAGGTAGGGGAATGCATCACTTTTTCCAAGACATAGGTGTACACAGAGATTTCCACCCTCTATACTTAACAGTAAAGGGAAAAATAACCTGAGGATGGGAAGCCTAGGGTTGTTCTCTGTGAACAAGTTTGCCCAGTATTTGACCTCTCCAATGCCTCTTACTCTGAATCACAATCTCCTTCCCCACACAAGGAAGGCTGAACAGTCCACCTCCCCTCCACTCCGTGCCGTCACAGGCTGATGCAGGCTCAATGCTGACACGCTTGTAGATAACATGCAGAGATGATGCAGAAACTCCTCCTAGCCAGCTGTAAACTGTGAAGTACCATTCTTTGTCATTCCTTTTCTGAATTTACTTTGGGAAAGACATCCAAATCTGCCCATCAAGTGCCACAGTAGTGAAGAATATAATCCAAGATTATTGTGTAAACACAAATAGTATATAAAGTAAAAACAGATTTTTACTTTGCTTCATCTCAGTATCTCCAAACAATAGAAGTTAAATCTGAGCATCACTTCTGTGGATGCATGTGACCAAATCTTTCATGTTTCATGCAATGCTGACAGAAAACAGTAATTTTAACAGATAAGAATACAGTACATCCAGTGTGATAAATGGTCTTCTATGATATTACTTATGATTTGCTCCTAAACAAATTTCCAGAGTTATTCCACCCTCTAAATATCAACCAATCCCAGGAGCAGAAAAGGGAAAAAGGGTGGATGAGGGAGAAGGTGGAGGAACAAGCATTTCTACTATAATCTCAATAATAGATGAGATTGCATCTGCTCCTTCACTGGACCCTGAGCAAGGGTAGGGAAAAGTCACTTATAAAGTAAAGCATAAGCACTGGGTCTGTGCACATGAAGACAGCAAAAGCACAGAAGAAGGCGTGTTGAAGACAAATTTTAACAGTTAGCTTCGGACCTGACTTAGATTTCAGAAGTGGGTTAAACATAAACCTACTGAATTGCTTTCCATACAGCTCTGGTAGAGTTCTACTATGATTTCCATTAACTTGTTTAGTTGTAAAGATTTTTTTTTTTTTCCAAACCATCATAAACATTTTTAATTTGAGACATTATCTTTAGAGAAGTTAACTATAAAATAATGAGCAGCCTTTTTTGTGACTTAAGAAAGGATTTATTTTCATAGAATTATAGAATCACAGAATGGTTTGGGTTGGGAGTGACTTTTCAAGGTCATCTAGTCCAACCCTCCCTGTAGTGAGCAGAGGCATCTTCAACTAGATCAGGTTGCTCACAGCCCCGTCCAACTTGACCTTGAATGTTTCCAGGGATGGGGCTTCTACCACCCCTCTGGGCAACCTGTGACAGTGTTTCACCACCCTCCCTGTAAAAAATATCTTCCTTATATCTAATCTGAATCTACCCTCTTTTATTTTAAAACCATCACCCTTTGTCCTATCATTACATTTTGGTTTAGGTTAAGTCAGCAAGGAACAGGTGCAAGCTACATTGAAATAAGGCGTTCTTCAGTCAGAAGATACACCCACACTAGGGTTCATACAGACATAATTAAAAAGAGCTATACAAGGGTACAGCCTTCAGATGGTCTGGACATCTGTGTTAGACTGTTTTAACAACAGCGGCATAAAATGGCACAGCCTGAAACACAGAGAGGCATAATGCCTGGTAAAAAGCTACTTAAAGCAGTGGGTCTCATTTCTTGGGAGGAAATTTGTCTATGTGTTTTTTAAAATTGCCCCTTGTCTCCAAAATTGTTATGAACACAAAAGCTAGGTGAAGCAAAACTGCAGTTGGTCACTCCTCACGGATTAGAGCCAGATGACAGACAGCACAGGTCTACAAGAGGGACAGCACGGTGCTGTGGAAGTGCTGGTGTCCACCATCATCACTCAGGCAAACACACAATGTTGCAAAAATGCTCTCCTTCCTTCCCCCACCTCACCTCCCATGGCTTAGTTTTATAGAGTTATATTGTTCTTTGCCTTCCAGACACCTGGACAAGAATTAGTGTCACCTCATTGCATTTACGTGCTTAGTGAAGCCTTCTCAGTATTTTCAAGGTCACCACCTCCAGTCTCCTGAGGTTGTTGATCCTCTGGGTTACCTTTAGAGAAGCAGGGGAGAGAAACTTCCAAAACAGAGACAAAGAACAAAAGTTAAAAAATCAAAATATATGTCATTTTTGCATAATACAAAAGTTGGAGGTCAATTAACCTTGGCTGAAATGTACTGCCATTGCTCACATAGTAAAAACTTTTATATTTGTTGGTGGTGGATTGGTTAGGGGTTTTTTTTCTTCTATGAACAATGTAGGCAAGGACACCTGCTAATGGGACTTTCTCTTCCCAAAGGCAGTGACTTCATAATTTTAGCCTGAGTAAACTACTGCTGTCTCACTCCATTCATTTGTGCAACCACCTCTGTCCTCACAGCAACAATGAGCTGCAACTTACCTGCCGGTAGGTAAGAAAACTGCTTGGAATTGTGCATTGAGCAAAAACAGATTTTCTTTTATCTGTTCCTTTCTCCTACTCCATCCTATGCAGACAAAACTGCACTCTGGTTCACCAACCAATTACCCTTCATCACAAGGTTAGCCCTGTTATTCTCACTAACTTCTTTTAACCTGGTAAGCATCTTGAGTCTGTATCACCTTGACTTAAAATATAAGGGACAGGGCTGGTCATTGAGTGCTGGTGGAAATCATTTGCCATGTGGTCTTTAAAACATTTGTCAGCTGTTAACTGATTGGATGTCTGATGTTAATGACTGTGGTGAGTTGATCCTAGCCACCAGCCAAGTACTCACCCAGTTGCTCACTCACTTACCTTCCAGCACGACATGGGGCAGAGAATCTGAAGAGCGAAAGCTGAAAACTCATGGGCTGAGATACAGTTTGGTAAGTGAAACAAAGCTGTGTGCAAGCAAAGTAAAGTAAGGAATACATACATTAATTCCCATCAACTGGCAGATGTCCAGCCACTTACCAAAAAACAAGGCTTCATCACAGGTAATGGTTACTTGGGAAGACAAATGTCATAACCACAAACATTCCCCTCTTTCTCCTTCTTTCTTCCTTGTTTTATTGCTGAGCCATGACATCATATGGTCTGGAATATCCCTTTGCTCAGTTGGGGTCAGCTGTCTCAGCTGTGTCCCCTCCCAACTTCTTGTGCACCCCCAGCCTATTCATTGGTGAGGTAGTGTGAGAAACAGAAAGGCTCTTGATGCTCTGTAAACATCAGTAACTAAAACATTGGTGTGTTATCAACAGCATTTTAGTCACAATTTCAAAACACAGTCCCATATGGGCTTCTATGAAGAAAGTTAACTCCATCCCAGCCAGGCCCAGTACAACTGCCATGTTTATATCTGTTTATTTTCTACATTTTTTACTTTTTGCCAGTTCTCATCTTAAATTTGTATCTCAGCTGTTTTGAACAAGGTCTGTCCTTATCAGATATTTACCTGCTGACAAGGTACACAGCACAAAGAGCTGACAGTGGCAGAAAAATGATAAACAAACAGTTAAGAAATTCATGGCTTATTCTTTTTTATTTATTTGTTTTATTTCATTTTTTTTTACTGCATGTAAAGTGTCTGTTAAGGTCAGGAACAATGTTGTATCAGGGGATATAGAAATGCTTACTAAGAAAAAGTCTGTGCCTCAGTGCAATTTTAATCTAAGTATATGATAGGAGAGAGGTGAGGACAGCAAGTCAACTAGCAGAAACTCCACAGTCTCAGTTCAGTGCCTTATCCAGTGAACCATGCTACCTCTACTTTGAGCAATGAAGTAACCTCCAACTTTCCCAAAAGGTGCCAGTTTTCACCCTTCTTTCCCAAAGGTCTTTGGTGTCTGGAAATGGGATTTGGAAGGTATTTCTATATAACACACCAGAATGGAGAACTCTGTTTGAGAGGCATTTAAATGTCAGGTGCATCTCCTTGGTAAAAAATAAGACATTATGTTTGAAAGAATCTTTGAGTTCTATTTGAAGTCAGCCTTGCTAACTCAATGAAGACCTGTTTTCAGATATTTTCAGATGTTTTCAGTCTCATGCATGCTATTAGCAGATACCAAAAACTACTTCTTTCTTCCCATGGAGATGTAATTCTTTTTTTTTTTTTTTCTTTCCCTGAAGCAGAAAAAAGACTGCATTTGAGAAAAAGTTGGTTCATAAAAATGAATTGTGAAAAATAGAGTGTGTATAGTATAATCAGTGACAGAAGCACAACACTGACTGAGTTTATCTGTGGATGCTGATTTTGACTACAGATTTACCTTAAAAAAGAAGACTCCAAGACAGCAAAATGCTTAAAACCACATTTGGAGCTTTAATCATGTGAATAGTCTTGTCTAAGCCTTGGAGTCCTCATCCTGTACCTCTGATGATAATTAGAGTTTTATTATGCTGAAGGAAATTGTGGATACTTAAAGGACATGATTTAGGGACGCTGCCTGGGACTTGGGAGTTAGACGTATTTCTTCCTCCAGACTCTGTGACCTCGGGCAACTCACTGTATCTCTTTGACTTTACTTCTCTAAAAATGGAACCAGGGGCTGCTTCCTTCCATCTTTGAAAAGAGCCCTTCTAGAGGAAAATGGTGTGTCAATCTCCACAGCCACTCAGGCCTGAACTTCTGTTATAAAACTACCTGTAATAAAGCAGTAACTACCGGTACATGTAATGTAGAATTTAGTCCATTAGTACCTGAGCTGAGACCATCAGTTCTTTTTGTGTAAGTTGTCAAAGAGCTGTCAAAGTGACCTACTGCAGAGCAAAACTCTCTGTCAATGCTGGTTTCTTCGGTCATCCCACCTGTCTGTCCCCAGTCACCACCCACGTTTCACTCTCACTGTTATATTTCTGGGTTTTATTTAGCAGCTAGACAAGAAATGGGACTGTGCTTCTGGGCAATTTCAAAGTAGAGGAAATAATACCAAGGGGAGACACAATAACTGTCTGCAGATAAAGAAAAGAATGTTGCACCAGAGGACAGGAAGCAATTATTATCATTAGTCAGCAGTGATAGAGAAAGAAGTAATTAAACTTCAGCTGCATCAGGGAAATTTTTAGACTGAATATTAAGAAAATAGCTGGGAAAAAAAAGGCTAGGCTGAGTTGCCAAGGAAAGTTGTGGTGCAACTGCGGTATTCAAATTTCATAAATGTCTTTCTGTAAATAGCCTAAGAACATACTAGTCCTTTCTCAGCATTCTTGGGGTCTGAAATGGGAGAGCATTTCTATTCATGGCAGTACCTAAACCGCTTAAATCTCATTCACATAATCTGAAAAACCAAGGAATTTATGTAGAGCTGGAGCTACTGAATGGCACTGGATGACAAGGGAGTAGATATGAATCTTCCTCAGACACCAACGTTGTTCCCAGTGCAAGACAACCAATGACAATCTGCTATGACAAGTCTTCACCTCAAATGGATGCTTGTAGAGCCAGAGAACCTGTTTTTACCCAGACTGCAGTCATACAGTTGAGACTTTTATATTCTGAAGACAAGCAGAAGGTTACAGTGCAAAGGGAATCAAGCCTCAACCCCAGTGCAATGAAAGCTCAGTAGGGAGGGAGCAGATCTTCCCGGTGGCCATCACAGCGGAGAAGAGCCTGATCACAAGAGCTATAGGGGACAGTCATTCCTTCCCACCACTCAGCTTTAGCCTTGCAGGAGGAATTACACCCAAGCGTGTCTCTGAGTAGAAAACAAGTTTGTATATTCTGAATCCTGTCTAGAAGAGCCTCTGTCCCCAGAGGAAATGCATGAAAGAGAAGGACAAGTCCTCTTCCCCTCCTCCCTGACCCCAGCCCACCTGAAGCCCAGCAAAGGCAAGGTCACAGCTTTCTTTCTGTGCTGAGCTCCCTTCCCATTTCTGGCACAGAGCAGAGCACAGAGAGAAATTACAAGGAACTAGAATGAGTGTTTAGAGCAAAATCAGAAAGAAGGGGAGAGAGAGATTGTGAATGCCTAATGGCACCGTTTTTACTGCCTTTCCGTCTCCGTATTTCATTAATTTTGCTAATCCACTGAAGAAATGGCTCACTGGCAGGCAGAATCTTGAAGTAGCCATTTAAATTTGCTTGATGGCCCCCAAGGCAAGTCAATTTTCAGTTTGACTGGCTTTAATCCCAGCGGAGAGCCCCACCATGCCATTACATGGCACAGCAGGAGGAAGAGTGGGGAGGTAATCACATTACAGCACTGTTCCATTTAGCCGTAATCTGTAAGGATCTCATGAAAGCATCAACCATTATTATGACTCCTGATGTCCTTCAGGCAAAGTCTTTGTGGGGGAAAGGAGGAGAAAAAAAAATAAAAATCTCCACCTGTCACAAGGAGACAGGCACTTTCATTCAAAGGAAAGAGAGGTGAGATGTAAAAGTGACACAATATTATTTAAACATCCTATTACTAAAATTACAGTTCATCTATATAAAACTGAGCTATAGGACCTTAGTCTGTCAGCTAGATCAATGTACCTGCCATGGTCGCAGAGATGCAACGAGCTGAGGAAGCATTTGGGAGACAGAATTTGCTGTAAAGGCTTCCAGCTTCAGTCCATCACGCCTGGTGTCCTTCCTGCAGCACTAAATATTTTCTGCAGAAGGCGATGCTAGGGAGGGCAAGGATAACGCTTCCTCAGCCCGCTGCTGCTACTTTCACATTCAGAGGCTTGAGGCAACTTTAGCATAACCACAGCTGGTTTTGGGCTGGCAGCTTTATTAAGAATTGTATTTAAAATCCAGCTCTGGTGTCTAACTCTTTGACCTCATGTGGCAGACGCAGGCTGATTACACGCTGTGTGAGGAAATAATTGTCATCAGTGGCTGGAAAACTGCACAGTTATTAATTAAAGTGGCCAGCTCCAAGATGAAGTGTATATGGATCGGACAGATTATTTGGAGAATTGCTCCTATTTCCACATCTGCTTTTGACACTTGGTGAATCAAGACAGCTTTTTGGCCTCAGTTTCTCTGTTAGTAAACTCCTGCTCCTGTGTGTAAATGGATGAGCAAGGGATCATGGATACAACATACCATCGTACCATGAGGCAAGGGAAAACACTCAGTTTCCATGGGTTTTTTCTACCCATTTTCACCCCCAATATTTTGTGAACTGGCTTAAGGTACTCCTCAGGGATGCAGGTAGGACTAAGGAATCTCAATTTGGGATGGTGGTAAACAGAGGGAAACAAGAAGGATCCAAAGAAAGGGCACATGGACTTCGTCCATGAAGATGACCATTTTCTGGAGATGCAGGACAGGGCCAGGGAGAAGCAAGGATGACGTAGTGGCAGGACTGAGAGTGTTATATCTTGGCATTTAGCCTGTAAGAGATGATGCCAAGAATGACTGTATTTCTTGGAGGGCATCGATCCAGGAGATGATCTGTAGTAAACAGCAAAGCTGCTGACAGCAGGCCAGGGCATCTGAATTGCTCTGGGACTCCTGATTTTCAGGGTAGGATGCACAGGGAAAACCACAGCATGAAAGCTAGGTATACCACAGAAGTTAACGCAGGGGATGCGGAGATACAGCTGTGATGGCTGATATTAGTGACCTAGAGTTGAGAGGAGTTCAATCAGAACACTGAGCTTCACACAGAGGACAGGGCAACACTCCATCAGTATCATACCCAGCAACCTGTTTGCTGCAACAGAAAGTGCCTCTGATAGGAATAAGATGACCAAGGAAGGAAAGACTCTGATTACTGGGAGGATTTGGAAGAGCTGGAGACCAGATCAGTCTCAGAAGGGAATGGTGTTAAGCTTCCAGAACAGACTGGGGAAAGGTCACACAAGGTTCTCCTCCTAAACTGCAGTAGATTCAAGAGTGGGGCAGAAAAACAAAATGTAGAAGAGGAGGTGATGTTCCCTTGCAGGAAAGGAGAAGTTATAAACAGAGGGATAGATTGGGGTGCTACAAAGGCTAGAAGAGGGAGGAGATGCTTGAAATAATATGTTTGATCTACCTACCCATTGAAGTGATACAGGGGAAGACCTAAGGTGCCACCCTACAGAACTGTGTGGATCTTGTTTTTCTATTATGAATGGGTCATGATGTGCCTGACCTGGCCAGGGGACTGAGAAATGGGACATCCACTCTCCTGTTAAAAAAAAAAAAAAAAAAAAAAAAAAAAAAAAAAAAAAAAAAAAGAAAAAGGGAAACAAAAGAAGAACCTGGATGGATACAACACAGTTCTGGCAACCCACTGAGAAGAAAGTATCTCAGACCATGTAGGGGTTTTTGGTTTCAAAAAATATACATTATAGAATCAGAGATTTGTGGAGAGAAGGGGCATGGGATGTTTCACTCCTCCTGCTGGATTTTAATGTGGCACTCAATGACTTGTAGTGGAAAAAGATCTATTATTTCTCCAGTAGCAATAAAGTAAGGTTAAAACAAACTCAAACATAAATTTTACAAACAACCCCATATAAACACAGCTGTTCAATGAGTTGAAGGACTGGTTGCTAGCTGAGTACTGCCCCCTAATGTTGTCATCTAATGGACATGTCCTTTACAATGTCTTTTATTAATGCAACACTGTTCCCCTGTAGGACAATGGAGAAAAAGTGATTGCTCTTGAGATTAGGCTAAACTTAACATAAATGTAACGTTGACTTTAACAGACGTGGTTTTGGCTTGGTTGCCTACAGAGTCAGTTATTTTCTACATCATTAAGTGTTTAAAAATGCTGTTTAGAAACCTTGGTTTTGGAGAAAAAAACCCTATTGTGGCTAGATTAAGTTGCTTGGAAGACAGAGCTGGGAATTAGTTCATAAACATCTTTTTTTCTGAACAAGTTCAATCCAAATGTACAGTGTCTGGAAGAAATAGATTCTGCTCACAGGGATGCAAAAGTTCTGGTGCTTCTCAGAACCTCTGGGATATAGAAATCCAAAATGTAAAGGATGTCCCATGGGTTTCTAGTGCTTTCAACCTCTTAGCAATGGGACTTTCCCTTACTTCAAGGTTTTTTGTACCAGCCCCATACATAAAATTTACCTTTCATAGTAATTTAGAGTGTAGAAGGTTTGTATAGCCCTCCAGGTACATCCATTCCTGCATGGGTCCTAGAAATGCAGTGTCACTGGATATAACTCATAAAGTTAAAGGTTGGGTTTTTGCCCTGATGGAGAAGATTTATATCCCTTCCAGTCTTTTGTTTTAGGATTAACTGATCAGCTCCTTGCCTCCATGGTGCCTGGTGGCAGTAAATCCAGTTGGAGAAGAACCCAGGTGTCCTGAGGCCAGTTCAGTGCTTTAAAACATACAGGAAGGTGCGTGTCTCATCACTCTCTACATCATTAATTGCTTTTGAGGCTTCTTCAAGCCTTTCTTCATTTTTCCCACAATGGTACCACCTTTCCTTTTTTTTTTTTTTTTTTTTTTTGCTGGTGCTACTAGTGACTCTCACCCAGGCTCGCTGTGTTCCTGGTAATAGCAAACTCCACACCTGGCATAGCATCCTGTCATGGTCCATGGAGAACCTGGCGTGCACAGATTGCTGTGCTTTGCCATCAAGCTGTAGTGCAGCTGCCTTGCAAGAAGGGACCAAGCGACAGATCTTGCTCGTGGATCGGGCACTTATTTTCCTGATGGCATCTGGCTCTGACTCACCTTTCCTGAGTCACTCTTCCTGACACTGTCATACCTACCTGACAGCATTAAATCCCCCACTGTCACTTTACCAAAGGATTAGAAATCTTTCCACCATCATTTGCCTGGGACAGAACAATTTTCTTCAGGGGGCTATTTTTCATTCTTCCTCCTCTTATTGCTGCTTGACAGGAAACCATTTCATGTTGTTCTGCTCCAAAATGTCACCTGTCTGTACAGCAGCAGTCCCCATTTCCCTCCCTTCTTCCCACACCCTGCTGGTTTATCTGACTTTGAAATGGCAGCTCAGCAGACATTATAAAATCCTCTATTTATTTATTTATTTATTCATTTTTTGCACAGCAGACTACAAATGTATATATATATATATACACACACATATACACTGAACACAGGTATCTGATCTGGGAATAGCAAGAAGTTTCAGGGCAGACCCTCATGGTTTGAATTAATAAGTATAAAAAAGGAACGAAAGACTAAGGTGATAACTAGATAGATAGATACGATGGTTCCTTATTTAAGTACTCAGCCTATTACAATTTAAAGGCAAGTACCTTTATGCAGATGTGAGGTCTGCTGCCATTTCAGAGTGGATAAGCCTACATGCTCTAAATTATTACAGGAAACAGAAACACAAATAGCACTGTCTCCTCTATCTGGACAGATTTCCTTTTTATTGTCACCTGCCTGACAGCCAGGCTGTTGCTGCTTACTAAAACCTGTCTGTAACCAAAATCCCCAGGGTAATAAGCTCCCCATGAAACAGGTTCCTGACTGGAAAAATCTGCACATCTCTAGATTAAATCAATAATAATTAAGAATTCTTTGAAATCTAATTGGAAAAGCAGCTATTTTGATCAGCACCAAGATGTTATCTGGAAATTGTATTTTGTTTATCTACAGCAGAAGGTTTTCTTCTTTGTGGGATTGGTTTGCCAGCTTCAGACACATCCTTTGATCTCTCAGATGATACAGTGAACTGAAACATGGGGGCAATCAGAGGGATTATCACGGGATGGGGAAATCATTTGATCTATTTTTAAAAGTATTTTTTTATGAATAACTTTGGGGGTTGGTTATCATTAAGAAGGGAAGAGACTGCTCTCCCATATTTAACAGTGTTAGATTTCTCTGAAGATGACTGATTCATGTAGCTAATAATACTTAGCATTTATATAGTGCTTCCTGACTTCAAAGCACTGTACAAATATTTCTCACTAATACTGCACATCAAACTTCTGCATTATTACTTTCAGGGAGGGATGATGGTTTTCTGTTCAGGCCCCTCTTTAGTTGTCTCAGGTTAACTGGGCCAGAAAATCCCAATGAAAGAAGGAGAAAGACTAAAGTCCTGGTCAAGAATACAGTGAGACTCCTTCAAGCACATCATCTGAAAACTCTTCTACTCATCTTGAGAAAGTATTCTACACCTGGTACAGACTATCTACAAAGTTAACTGAGTTTCTAGTGCTTATTGTGAGGACAGTACTCTTGTTTGAAGATCTGTAGCAACAGCAATGCTCACAATAAAAAAAAAAAAGAAAAAAAAAAGACAGATGAGAACATAAAAACATAAGCACAGTAGAAATGTTGTGCTTTGTGTGAGAATATCTGATGTGTAAAACAAAAACCTAGAATGAACTTGAAACTCTAAAAGGTTGGTGAGGCCCTTTTTTTTTTCCTTGAACCTAGTTTTCTTGTAGTACATATTCATGCCAACAAATAGCATATGGTGATAGCAGATATCTATTAAAACAGCTAAATCTGTATTCCTTACAGGAATATCTACCATGCTGATCAGGCTGAACAGTCTGTGCTGGCAGCAACGTCTGGTCCGCAGTTGGAAGGAAAGATCTCTTTGGATGGTATTTCAAGTGGTTCGCTTTACAAACAAAGGTAGATTTGCTCTTGTGGTTCCTGTGAGCCACTCAAGATGGGAATGTTGCTGTGCTAGCCATGTGTCTGCCCTGAGAGGGTGGCTCAAAGCAAGCCAGCATCAGGGATGGAAAGGAGGGACCCCGGGTGTGTGGTGCTCCTCTGCTCTAGCAGGTGTTCTTCCTCGCATGTGGAGTTGAAAGCAGCTTGCAGCTCTGACAGCTGGGATCAACAGACGAGCCAGGCAGATCAGTTTCTACTTGGACTTATGGTAGTGTAACTTTTTCTCCCTTCCAGGAAGATTTCCTAAAAGATTTATGAGTCTTCAGGTCTTTGGCTTCTGTCTGGCTCACTGCAGTCAGCTGTGAAAATGTTTCTTGCAGCACAGAAATTTGTTCACCAGGAACTTGTATAGGACCCATTTTGAAAAGGGTGCTAAGGCCGTTAGGGATAACGAAGAGAATTAAGGGAAGCTTACATACACAAGCAGCTCATCAAGGATCACGGTTGTCCTGGCCTCCAGGAGATCACTCCATCTGTGCTAGCATATTAAGGAGGGACCTTTGAGGGGTAGCATTTTTTCAGATACTAATATCTTTCAACCCAGTCCCCCAAAACTTCAAGTGGCATCCTTTGATCTTTAATTAAGGAAATTATGATCATAGACTATGAACACAGACCTTTCCAATAATTTTCCTTTTCCAAACACTTTGGCATAAGACTGTAGGGTAGGATTATCTTAGAGGAAGAGCAGGTGGCCTGAGAGTCACAAGTCCTCAGCTCTTAACAGATCTGTCAGTGGTTTTCAGTGTGATCTCAGGCCATTTACTGAGGGCCTGGTGTTGGGTCATGCTGAACACCCACATCTCCCACTGACTCCATAAGAAGCATTGTCTGTTCAGTACATTGGAACCAAAGAATCTTGACCGTCTTGACTCTTTGATGTCTGTAACAGAAAGATGTGATTTCTCATACCTGCCTCCACAGGGTATTGCACCACTTTGCTGATATTCATATGGCACCGTCAGATTTACAGACTGTGAAAGAAACGACAGTAACTCTGCTATGTTTCTCACAGTGCTGGTGCAGCACAATGCCTAGGCTTTGAGGAATTGTCCAGATTTTTCTCTACAATCCTCCAGGCACCTCAGCAAGCTGATCTCTTAGATTTGACAGAGCTAGCTTTCTTCAGGCATTCTTACTGGTAATCCTACATGGGTTTTTTATAGTGATACTCATTTTCCCCTATTCACTTTGCCTACTGATGAGCTGATTTGAAGTTACCTCTTGCTTGTAGGTTCAGCCTCTTGTTCAGTCGTTTTGCACTCTTTTATCTGATTGCTGAATTGGAACTTGGACTTTACTCTTAGACAGAAGCAAAGCCACAACAGCACCAAAACCTGGCATGCATGTCCAAGCTTTGAAAAATGTGAGTTTGTTGGGCTCTAATAGAAGAGAAAGCAGACCCTGTGCCTGCAGGGAGCTCAGCCAGATCCAGCATTTTTCATAGATGCCCCATATCTTCATTAGTATGCAGATCCATCTGCACTGCTGAGATATCTGCATGGTACAGACAGGGAGTGAGGGAATACATTTATAAATAAGATCAATTCATCTTTCCCTTTCCTGCTGTCCCCACCCTTTCCTGCTGTCCTCACCCTTTCCTGCTGTCCCCAGTGTCCCATAATCCCCACTGATGGAGGTACTTCACTGCTGAGAGCTACCAGTTCCACCCTACCTTCATGCCTGCTCCAATATCACCAAACACTTTCTTCTTTACATTGCAAATGAAGTAAAAAAGCAGAGGGTGAGAGGTAAGGATGGAGAAAGAGACATAGACCCAGCTGGCTGTTAGGACTCCCAAAATACCTTTTACCGTTTGATTAACAATGGCAGATAGTAGAAATTATGCAAGTGTGACATTACAGTGCCCTGTATGCTACTTCTAACGTGTCTTTTTAAATCCAACAGGTAAATAATAGCATCTTCTTAGAAAGGGTGCACACTAAAACCCTACCCTCTGTAGCACAGCAGCCTGCACCAAAATATAATACCAGGTAAAGCTACTTCTTCCTGCTCACTGCACTAGAAGGTTGTTAAATGTTGTACGGTCACAGATAAATTAAACATTGCTCCTACTCATGCTTACTCACATGAGAAGCTGTTGAAGCTGTAGTCACACTGAATGCAGCAATCATGTTAGTACATCACAGTAACAGTTACTTGGAGAAAAACACAGCAAAAAACTATATGAGACACAGCTTTTTTGCAATTGGGTTGAAGTTTTTCTCCTGGCATCTCATTGTGTTTTTCTGGCAAAGTCAGTAGCAGAGTTTCTGAATCCCAGTTTTCTTTTACTGTGCCCCAACAGATGAAAATCCTCTGGTGAAATTGTGCCATTAACATAATCCCAGCTCTGCTGAGGTTTGGCTGCATGGCCTTTGTGTATGTTTTCTCCCTTCTCCAAGTTCACACTGCCTGTTGGTAAGCTGATTTATCCTCATTTGTCTAATTGCAGATATAGAAACCAAGCTTTGCCTTCCAACAGCAGAGAAACTACTCCAAATTCCCCGGGAGAGACCAACATCCTTCAAAAAGCTTAAAAACTCACATTTTCTATCTTGAAAATTTTCTTTTCTTATTAAGGAAGTAATAGAGGAAGTTCTGGACATTCTGTCATCTGGCATGAGGATATAAATGTTCAGAAACAGACAATGCAGTAATGATTTCAGTAAAAGAGTTACTTTTTAACAAAAGATGAAAAAGGTGCTGAACCAATTTACCCTCTAGACAGATGACTGACAGATTTGTCAGAAGCCAAAAGGTCACAGCAAACACTTAGGGCAGTTCTGCAGTTTCCCCTGGAAAACAGATGCCCTTGCAATTGTCAAGCGATGCCTCTTGAAACAGGTGATTTGAAGAAGTGTGCATACATCAGCCATTGCAGCCATGAAAGCAAGGGAGAAAAGCAAGTGTTACATGGGCACAAGTGGGGAGAAACTCCATGGACTGGAGTGCTGAGCAAGGTGACAATAATAGTTTGGTGGTAGATCTGTCAGTGGTTCATGCTATAATTCCATGGGAAAACCTGCTTCTGAAAGGCTTTGAGAACAGCTTTGTGTAAGGTGAGATTTCCTCCACTGGCAGATAACTCCATGTTCCAGGACCTCCACAAATGTCTAGTAGAATAGATCAGTAAAATTGTTTTTCCAACCACAGCCTCCCAAAATGTCCATGAATAAACTGTTACTCCTTACTGTACACACTGCAAACAGCTGTTAACCTCACCAAGGAGTCTGGGACAGCAAGGTGAGCTTGCATTAGACAGGGAGAAAGTCCATTCCCAAAGTGATTTCCTCAACACAGAGGGAAATAGTTTGTCTCTCATAAATAATTTGACTCAAATATATCATTACCAGCCAGCATTTCCTAACCAGCAAGGCACATCTCCTTATTGAGACAAAGCTCAGTGAGACACTGACTTCAAGATAGGAAGCTCTAAGGGGTCAGCACAGACTTTGGCAAGATCCAGTAGCTTTGCAACACATCCCAGGATCCAGAGTATCCAAAGCTGTTCTGGATGGAGTCATCCAGGGAAAACTGGATATGCTGCCTGGTTTCCCAGGCCTAGCTCAGAAAAGAAAGAGACAACAGGGACAGGAGATGTAATAAGGGAGAAGCAAAGGCATACAGTAAGGTGGATGGAAGAAGAATCTGGGGGAAGAGGATGGGATAGACAAGAAGGAAAAGGTGTGAGTGACAATCAGAGGAACAGGAGATAATGGAGAAGATGCAATACTGGAGGGCTCAGAGGAGAATCCAACAAGAGTTAACAGAGGAAACCCACTGTTTGGTGTACTACAGCTGACAAATTCTCCTTGAGCCTTCCTGCATTCCAATGCACAGCTTCTCACATGTCATCCTGTTTATTAGTCTTTCCTTCACTTTGGCTGATGGAAGTCATCTCAGCAGCCCAGCTGACCCGGAGCTAACTGAGGAGGTAGCTGGAATGCTGGATATCTAGGTCACTCTATCAGATAGAGATATCAGATTCTGTCTGTGTAGACACAGGGTAGATCCTGGTTATGACCACCGCATATATGCTGAACATCCCTTCAGTGTGTGCCCAGCATGACTAATAGTTCCCAGTAGTGCTACCTTTCACTGCATACGTGTTTGCAGGACACCCACTGTATTTGCACATATTTCCATCCAGGAAAACCCAAGAATAAGTATGGTAACCTTCACTCTGCTTGGGAACTTGCACTACAAGGCTGACACTTCCAGGATGCAACAGATGGGCTGACTGTACATACACTACACATCCTGTGTACACTCATTTCTCTCTGAGAAACCCTGATGGGAAAAATGGCAGCCCTGTGTGAAGACTAACTTCAAGCACATGAAGAGCTATTGCACTATTTGCTAATCTTTTGCCTTAAAAAGTGCTTGTGGACATATAAAGTAATAGAAAATCAAGGCTTCAAGCATTCAGGTATTCAAACTGGGACTTCTGCAGTGCAGAACTATGACAGTTTTCCCAGTTGACACTTGGCTGTGGAACAGCAACTCATTCCACCGGCACAATTGCTACGCTGGTGGTTCTTCCCATGCACTTTCTCAAGCATCAGACTTCAGCACATACTGAGACAAGGGGCAGCCCCCTAGATTCTGAAGTGTATCATCACCACTACCTCTACGAAGCAAAGCAGCAATGATACAAAGATGTAGCTGATAACAGGTCCCCAGGTCTAAGCAGAACTTTAGGACTTTCTGGAACATTGCTTTAAGTCTACCAGTACATTTTCTGGTTGGTAGCCAGATCTCACAACTTTGTGCTTGTCACTGTAAGATAGACCCTACGGATCAATCACCTTGCTTGGCAATGTCATGTCAGATTGGGATGACAGTAGATTTCATCAGAACCTGGCGTGGGTGCTTTTATCACTTACTTCACATATGGAAAATCTCATCTATTTTTGCCAAAATTTCATGTGGAAGAACTGGGAAGGGGGTGAGGAGGAGTAGAAGGGGAGAGGTGTGACAGCAGTGTCAGTCTGTCCCATTTTTTATATTTGAAAAAAAAAGGGGGGGGAATTTTCATTTCTCATTGGTGCTCGGTTCTGAACAAAAAATTAAAAAAAAAAAATTGCAGTGTATGTATTAAAAATGGAAGACTGAACAAAGCTGTTGTGTTCTCAAAAGTATTTCATTCCTTTCTGATCTTTTCATTCATGGAGATTATCAATATTTTTGTTGGGTTTCATTCTGACTTGGAACAAAACTGGACTTCAAAAACATTTTTTTTCCTGGAACAGAGTTCTTGTGATCCCCTCCTGCAGTGCCAAAACAGTGTGGATCTGAGATGATGGCAGTGCCAAGAGCACAGCTGCTGACTCCACATTTATGTCTTGGTCTCACCTTCAGAGTCAGAATGTACTGACTTAATACTTGTATAATCCCTAAGTATTTCATAGTCTAAACTAAAGGCACATATGTACACATATGACATTTCTGTTATGCCAAAATCAGGTAAGACAGAGGGTGTCAGAAGTGTGGGTAACTAGAAAGCACCATGCCCCCCCTTAACTCTCTCCATTGCCACCTTGGCAAGCCTGGGGTAAGCAAGGAAACCAGGGGCACATTAAGCTACAAGAAAGTGAATAAGGCAGAGTTCAAGGCACAAGTAATGGGAGAAGCAGGCAGGCAGCCAAGAGGAATAACCTTGACTGATGAACAACAGGACGTGTGATGTCCTTTCACGTGGAACAAAAGGCAAACATGAGACTTTACCCGTGTTCTTTCTGCCTGAAAAACACGACTGATTACACACAGCGAGGTGAAGTTAGAAGTCAAACACGAGCTCTCAGTCTTCTTTTACAACCACAATCAGGCAACAGACAGAAGGGGATAAAAAATGCAAAATATCCCAGTTGCAATGTAGAGCCTTGCTGGAGGGATCCTAAATGCAAAGAGACTATAGGCACTGCAGTTTTCATGTCCTCTTGAGTGTTTGGAAAGGAATTGCCAGAGGGAGAAACTTTAAATCTGTGAAGTACTGAGTTGGTGCGTTGACTTAGAGTACCAACAGTTCCTCCACCCTTTTTTCTGGGGGGGAGGTGGTGTTGGGGTTGTTTGAAATCAAACCCTGAGTAAAAGCAGATATAAACAAATCAAGAGATTCCAGCTGAGAAGTGTCTAGGAGATACTCACCAGAAAAGTGATGGGCTACAACACCGCGAGTCTTTCAGAGCCCTTCTCAACTGATCAGCAGCAGTCAGCTGTTCATGGTGACACTCACAACAAAATACTGCACTAGCCAGAAGAACCAATAGGCCAAACTGGGGATCTTGGTTCAGTTTTGGACCTGCTTGCTTACAGCACTGGACTATGAGGTACCTTTAAACTTAGTTGCCAACTGATGTCATTACTCTCTTGGTTATTCTGGATGGTTCTCTGTTTCTCTGTTTTTGCTCAGAAGCAATATCTGAGGATCTACTCCACTGAAGCATCTAAATTCTACAGGATGGGGGGGAAGGAAAGCATTTCTGATTAATCTTCATTTCTGAATGGAAAGCTAAAAATAATTTCCAACAAGCTCTAATCAGAGCACTAGTATAAATCACACATGATTCGCAGTACCCCAGGGCCCTAGTTTCAATGTGACATTGACGTGTTTGGCTTTTCTCCCATTTCTGTAGAGCATGAGTAAGACTTCAGCCCCAAGACTACAAATTCGCCTGGGATGTCAACATCTGCCATCAAATTGAATTGTTTAAAATGGTTCCCTTTGTCCCCATACGAGTTCATTTATTCTGATCTGTGGTAGGTAAGATATCTTTCCCTGTTTTGCTTAATATGTGAAAATAATAACAAAGCTTTCACTTTCATTTCTCTTTCCTCTTAAATCTGCTACATGCTTTTAGCTGTTATGGGCTTGAGGAATCTCTGCTAATGCAGGCCCAGGAACATCTTTGTGTCTGTACAGTTATCCAGAGATTTCTTTTCCTTTCCCTCCACATTTCACTATGTGTCTAGGGTATTGTTCTACTTTCTCAGTTACCAATGACTAATTTAAATTGTCCCAATTTTCAACTCCCTTCTGGTAGCCTCCCCCTCTTATCCCAGAGGAATTGCCTGAGACACTTCCCCTCCTTTCTTTCGCTCACTCTGTCTCCCCACTCAATATCTAATAATTTATGTAAATGAATTCATCAGTATCAAAATAATGTTGGAGGGAGAAGGAGGGTCTGATTGATTATGAAAAATATGTGAACAGTACTGGGAAAACAGTTTTCCTTTAAATCTCTCTACCCTGCAATGCACCTCCTTAAAACTGCCTTAATCAAGACTGTTCACATTAGTCAGTGATACTTAGGCAATCTTAAACCAATAGCTTTCAGGTGAACTACATTTTCCAGGCAGTAACCGTAAGTCACTACTTGCAGTTCAGGCATAGCAGACCATTTCTAATCCTAAAACCTAAGATTATCCTCACTTATCAGAGCTGCTCCTTTAAATGGGCACATTACTTAAAATTATATCTTCCACAAGCATCTTGCATGGTTTATGTAGTAGTATGAAAACAAAGATCATTTTGATGACGAATCCTTGGCATTGCCAACTTTGAAGCCGTGTAATTGCCAGAAAAGGGTTTTGCTGAGGGACCTGGGAGGCTACAATCTCTTTTGCCTACTGGCATCATTTCTATGACTGAGAATTTGTTCATTCAATTACACAGAAGTTGATCTATTTCACTGTCTCCTTTGGTAGTTTTACATCATTCTGTATTCAATTTGTATGCTGCAGACGTATCGGGTTTGATGAATGCAGGCAAGAATTTTATTTCATTATCTTAAAACCTTCAAATTACGCATGCACAATAAATATTGACAGGGGAGAAGACTTTGCTGCATCTCACAGTAAGAGTTGCAGAAGGGAGAGTGTAGGGGAGGTGTGACAAACACAGTAGAAAGCCTTGTGTCTTTTACTGGTACCCTAACTGGGACTGATAACCTGCTAAACCCATTAAGAAACTTGCCCCACATATAAGGCGGGGATCTCCTTAGATCCATCTCCTAGATTCTTGAGGGGATGGGTGGATCTTTTAAGTTTCTGCACTCATTAGTGCTGTCCAACAAAGATTCAGATTCATCACCTGGTGTGCAACAAACCAATCGACACACTCGGTCAAGATATTGATTTATTACAAAATTGTGCAAATCTGGCTCCTGGGCCATTTTCCACAAAGCTAGCACCTCTGAATGCAATCAGTGCACATAGTTACAGAGTTATGAATGGTTAGTAACACCTACTGTTAACGCCTACTATATAATCATTGGTTAGATCTGTTTTTACGTTGGTTTAAAGGTACAGTACTTCTTAAATTCACGGTGCATGCTCAGTAAGGGGTGGGTTTTTATCAGCAGGGGGCTTTTTCTTCTCTATAGATGTGGTTTTTACCGTGCTAATGAGGCTAGTTCATCCAAAGTTTGATTTATAAGTCTTTGCTGATGTGATAAATTCTTTTTGGAGAACTTCATTGACTAGTCAAGGATATACAAGAGCAGTGGTTTTCAAATGCTTTAGCCTTCGGCTTCCTAATTCAAGGTCTCAGGACAGCTCCTTAGCACCAATTTAGGACTTAACCCATAGCAATAGCAACAGCAATAACAATAGCAAGACTAAGTGGCCAGTAAGAAATTGCTTAAATTCTCTTGCTTGTAATTTAGCATTGTTTTGCTTCAATTGGTACTGGAAAATAAAAATAGGATCATAAGATAATTCAGCATAGAAAAGACCTCGGGAGGTCTGTAACCTAACACCCTGCTCAAAGCAGAGTCAGCTATGGCATCACAGAAGGTTGCTTGGGGCTTTATTGAGTCAAGCACTAAAAACCTCCAAGGATGGAGAATGTACAACCTCTCTAGACAACCTCTGCTTCCAAAAACTCACCTGATCTTGCATCTAGTCTAGCTGAAGAAATTTTTTTGTTTGTTTGTTTGTTTTATTTCAGCCCCTAGAAGCTACAAAAATACTATATATTTATCAAGAAACATTTTCTAGTTGAGGACTTAAAGCAAGTTACAGTCTAAAACTGGCATTATCTTTCAATGTTGGGTTTCCAAAAGCTGTGCTACTAAAAACCCTGGACAACCCACACTCCCTGATGTGTGCAAGGTCCTGTCTCAGAGGTCCTGCCATAATGCTGCAGGCTGTTTTACTGCATATTTCACACTCAGGAAAACTCATGCATTGAGAAGTTTGAATTGCATGTAGGCAGTGTAAAGTCACTAAAAAAGACAGGAATTTCCATTCACTCCCCTCAGTGCCATTCTCTACATTTTCTCTCTGTCTAAGCAGAATTCAGCCCTAGTCTGCTCCTGATGGAGTAGACATATGCCATATGGGATCCACAGTTAATTCCTCAGCTATGACTTGCTTTCATTGCCTCATATTTTCTACTGTAGCTATTGAAATTTACAGTTATTTTATAGATTTTTTCCTAAATCCTACCTGTTTTGATCTCGTTCCCTACAAGACCATCATTTCCTGCTCTTCAAAGCTTTTCTTCAATGTGTTGTAGGCTGGTGTGAATCAGACCAACTCCAAGAAGCTGCCAGGGGCAGCATCAGGGTTTGCATTTTTATGTGCAGTTCTGAAATCTGGCAATTAAGATGCCAATAGACAAAGTCCTGCCTCTGGCAGCCCACTCTGCCCTTCACAGCAAGACATCTGAGCTGCTCATCCATTAGGCTTCCTCATCACTGCAGCCATCAGCATTACATTTTATGGAAACTGATCACCAACTTCACTTTCCTTAAAATTCTGCCCTGTAGTCCTGGAGCTGTTTGAAAAGTAGTTTAGATATTGATGAGTGAGATGAGAGTAAAGTAGGGCATAGGGGGGAGGGAGGAAGGGGGCAGCAAACTGGCAGTGATAACCTCATCAGCTTTTCAAGATAACTTGTCTCCACTCATCACTCAGGGTCCCTAATGGTGGAGAAGTACCAAAGAAACTGCAGAATTTATCCACCGGAAATAATGCTTCCTTTGCAGTTGTCACAGGAGTACTACCCATGTGCATGTAACACAGGTCTGTGTTAGGGGAATATTTCTTGTCTTTACTTCAGATTGATACAAAATAAAGAAATAGATGTTCTCACTGAAAGGAAATTTCCCTCTTCCCCCAAAAATAGATTGTTTTGGGATGATCCAAAAACTTCTTTTTAGCCAGAAAATCAAAATGGGGGTTTTTTTTCAACATCTTATATGTGTCATAAATTATTCTAATTCATTTTTTTCTTTAAAAAAATATTTTCTTTTTGAAATTTTGATTCCAAAAAAAGAGAGGGAATTGTGCCCTGATTTCACTAACTTCTTGTGAGTTTTCTCCACAATGAAATTCTCAATAGCTCATCTAATTTCTATAAATATTTTATTTTATCTTAATGGAATCATATATTTCAAAGGAACATGAGTCTACCCCATGTCTTCCAATTTTCACTGTGCTAATTATAAAGATGTTTGTTCTAGGCTATTATGAGAAGAACTTTGTGGGGTTTGGCTGTAACAATTTCATGGTCCACTTAGTGCCAGAAGCAGGTAACTATGATGGGGAAGGTCTTACTGACCACATTTGCCACTCCAGCCTCCTTATTATATTATTTGCATAAGAAAGGGTATACAAGCTGCTTTGATTTTGTAACAGGTATCCAAACCTTGCCTGAAGTAGGAACTCTTAATTTGTGTGAAATCTTAGAGTCTTATTTCCCACACAGAGACACGCACAGCTCTGGCCACGTAGCTGTCGCCAATGCCGACGGGGGCTCTGTGAATCACACAGGCCCCCACAGTGAGCTGAGAACGAATTTTCCCCAAGATGCCTCTTTGAAGTGCTGCTCCAGTACAGTCTTCACAGGCCACAAGCAAGCTGACATTTTGTGCAGCTCCTGTTTTGCAACCGGGCTAAAAATAACAGCAAAGGAGGAGCTTTGACCCTGACTGATATTGCATATAACTAGATATAATGCTAAAAATGAAGAGTTTTTACTGGCACAATTTGGGAGGAGAGGGAAGCCAGAAACTTTTAATTAAGAAAAGCATAGGTATTTGTTTAATACGTGATTTGCCACGTGAAACCGCATGTGAAAGAACATTCCTTGTTTGGCTGAGCTCTAGTCCTGAATCTGTTTGCTATGACATTTGCTGTTAAATCACTACCGGATTATCTTCACTATTTAAAGAAAAGTTAAAATCCACTTGCTTTATCTCAGAGTAATTAGTTTGAGGGCTGTGAGGTTGAACTCAGTATGTTCGTCTCATAAAACTAGTATGCTCTTCCAAAATTTCTCTTCTGTATGTTGAAGGTGTTACTGTTCCTAGCCAAAAATTACTTGCTCTCCATTCCCATTTCACCGCTGTTATATCCTGTTCAACCACAACTGGCTAAAATAACTCTAATCCCCTATTTTTATTGTTTGCATTAGGGAGTATTTCCAGGACTCATTTTGCTGGCAGAGCTGAAGGGCTTGCAGAAAGGGAAAAGGAAAAGAGTGTTACAAATTCAGGGGGTAAAATAGCAGCTGAACATGATAATGTTGTCAACTGGTGAAGGTGTTTGCACACTGACCATCTGTCTATGGCCTAAAATGACTGGGGGTTTGGGGGGATTTTTTTGGTTGTTGTAGTTGGGGTTATGTTTTGTTTTTCACTGCAGTATTCCTCCTCATTGTTAATACAATTAAGAAAGAAACTTAAGAACACTAAAAGCCCTGTGTTTTTTTCATTCTCTATTGGGTTTCTGGAAGAAGCAGTTTATGGCAAGCAAGGAAGACAAACCTGGAACCTCTGCTGCATCCTGTCTCCTATTTAAGATTTGTGATCCTACATACAAAGAGAAATCCAACAACATATCATGTGGCCCTAGTAAGTTACATAAGCTAAACTTCTCACAATTTAATGTCTAAAACTAATCCTTTAATCTATATTTAGTTTCCTGTAATGAACTCATCTTAAATGTTATCTGCAGGTGCTCAGACATACTGAAAAATTGATAAAGCATATACTTATTCTTACTTAAGGCATCTGCATTTGATTTTTTTTTTTGCGATAATGACTTCTCCTTGGTGTTAATGAAGACTTTCATACATTGAAGAGCTCTTCTGATGTTTGTATAGAAATTTTAAATCATACTTCTCTATGACTGCTGAACATCATGCTTCAAACACCAAAAGAAGTCCAAAGAAGCAGGAAGCAAATTCTAGCAAATTTTCTTCCTATTCTGTGATAGGCAATTTGAGTCAATCTTTGTTTGCTATTTTTTTCCCCCAATGTTCATAGGAGCCTCCTTCCTCTCCTTAACTTAATATGGGGCTGAGTGATGCTTATATTTAGCACAAAGACTGGTTTAAAGTAATGGAGGCACAAGCCTTGTTTGTATAGACATTCTCACTGAACAAAAAGGAAAACAAGTTCATCCCAACTGTTAAGATTAATGAATTTAACTCTTTGTTCTCTACCCCTAGGATTACAGCTACAGGGAAAACAATTTTAGAAAACTAAGCTTTTTTCTGATGAGTTCAGAAGAAAAGGCAACAGATTCCCACCTATGTTACTAATGGTCCAAACGCTCTGGCCTTCTTTCTCCAGGTGCATCCATCTCTTTCTTCCCCAAATTACCAGATGGTCTTCCTTAACTGAAGGAGTTAACTGTGGGCTTTCAACATTGCCTAGTAAGTGAAAGACAAAAGAGGAAACAGGACTGTAAAGCGGGAAACAAGAAATAAAGGTGCCCTGATTTCTTTTACTAGACTTTTACTCAAGATTTCTTCATCCCATTTCTGTTACAGAGGCACCATCCTGACTATCCCTGTCAGGTCAGGTAGGATGAATAACAACAGTTTTGGTACTAATTTTCTGTGGAATTTTGCATGGGATTTGTCAGGGGGGTGGATTTTGGGATAGGAAAGGACAAGTATAATTTTGGAGGCTGCACTCCTGAGTGCTGCCCATTATCTCTTTCCCCAGGGTGGACCCATAGCACTAGCAGCTGAAGGACTGGCATGTCACAATCTTTTCTCTCTGGAACAGGATTTCCCCAAGTGGCTGATAACAGGCTCAATCTGTTCCACAGAGGATGTATCCAGAGCCTGCCCTGATACATTTATTATAAACAAAAGCCAAAGAATGTTAAATTTTGTCTCTAACAAAATGCTATTCTGGCTATTCAGATAAAACAGGCTTGGCTTGGGGTCTTTTAGATGCAGAGCTGCCTTTGCTGTAGGAAATCTCATGTATTAAGGAAAGATCAATACCACAGCTAATGGCCTAAGGTATCAAAAAACCTCACTGGAGGAAATGAGAATGTTGTCTGGAAACCAGATGATGATAATCCTCAGGATAAATGGATTTAGAGATTTCCGAAGCCGTTTTAGTAAACAGAGGGCAGACTTAGGCAGTTATTTCAACAAGTTCCTTTATGAAAGAGAAGGAGATTGCCATGTTCCTGTTTGGTTTTAGTCTTGACATTGATGAGTTTCAGTGAATGTTTATTAGCCTCTTAGATGCAGAACAGACTTTTTAATAAAGCACCCTCTTCTTCTTTACAGACAAATCTTATGCTGGTTGCTGGTTGTTTTGTCTTGCAAATGCTGTCCTTGCACCTGCTGTTGACAGAGGTTGGCACAAAGCCATCTGTTTCCCTGGGGTAGAGCAAAGGCAGGTGGAAAACTTGTAAAGGACTCAAGGAAGAGCTCAGACAAGTACAACAAAGCAGAGATCACGTGATTCTGATCTCAGTTTCGTGGCTGTGAACTGGAAGGCATCTGGAGAAGAGTAGTGTTCAGTGTGGCCAGTAGAACCATAAAAACAGCCCTACTATTGCCTAAGGCCAGAGGTCCATCTATCCCACCTAGTCCTGTTCATTTTCTGCCTTACTACTCCTGCAACCACTTCTTTTCCAAGCTGGTGACTGGCAGTCCAGGTTGTCTCTTCTCTAGTGAAAGCTATTTCATGACTTATTTCATAAGTGTTATATTTTCTAGTTGTACTGCTCCCTCTATGAGGAGAAAAAAACACATACAGCATCTAACACCTGGAAGCTGTAGTAGTAGTTTTGCAGTCACTTAGAAACATGCTCTGTGTTGCTCCCTGTTCTTCCCCATATCTTTTTGACTGCTGCAGGGCACTGGGCTTATGTTTCATTTTCTTCCTCTTTGGATAGAAGCATATGATCTACTTTCCAGGATTTTAATGGGTTTTAGTGTGTCAGGTAAACTCCCACAACTGACTGTGCGCAGACTCAGACCAAAAAAAAAGGCAAAATACATAAGCCTAAACCATCATAAGGGTCAAAGCAGTTTACCTTGCAGTCAGAGCAGGGTCAGCTATGCTCACTCAGCTGACTTGCAGTAACTCACTGAACCATTGCAACACAAAAACATTTGAGGGGCTTTATTTAAAAAATAAATGGTGGGTCTGGTTTTGCCTGGGGCAAGTATTGCAGCGTTGAATTATGCCCGACTGTGGCGAGCCTTTGACTTGTTTCAGATTTAGGTATACAGAAATCAACACCAGGATTCCAGCTCTGAACTGAACAACTCACGGTTCAATCAGCTCCATTCTATGACTCCCTTCTAGCCACCAGCTTTCACCAGATTTCCCTAGAGATGCACAGGGAACAAGCTGCAGAGATGAGATTATTTCTGGAAGTGAACCCTGCCCTGTGTCCATCATTCTTTCTTCTCCTATCATATAGCAAAAATATTGACATTCAGGAAAATATGCAGTTAGGAAGCAGTCCACAGCTGGACCTTCAGTAGGGTCAGCGGGTACCTGGGAGAGGGCCATATCACAGGATTGATCACAGGATTGCAGAAGTCAGTTTGGAAGGGACCGCTGGAAGTTTCTAGTCCAACCTCCTGCTCAAAGAAAGGCCAGGAAGAGCAGGTTACTCCAGGCCTTGTTCAGTCAAGTGTTGAATATCTCAAAGGATGGACATTCCAATGTATTTTTGGGACCCTACTTGACCACTCCCACAGTTTTTTCCTGCCCCCCCTTACATTGAGACAGCATTTCCTGTGTTGCAAGTAGAATTTGTTTCCTTTTTCTTCTATTGCTGTGCATCCTTAGGAACAGCCTGGCTGTATTTTCTCTGCACACCCTCCTGTTACAGAGTAAGAGAGCCTTCCCCCCTGCAGGCTGAACAAACCCACTTCTCTCAGCATACCTCATATGTCCTGTGCCCCAACCACTGACCCACATGGTACCTCTCTGCTAGACTCACTCCAGTGTGTCAATGCCTTTTTGTGTGCCTGTGCCAGTGCCCATACTGGAGTCCCAATGCTGCATTGCAAGTGCCAAATAGAAAAGAATAACCCTTTTCCCTTGACCTACTGACTATGTTCTTACTCTCATCATCCACCAGACCTGCTGCGACATTTTCTGCGTATCCTATTCCGTATGGATAGCTCTGGAAGGAGCAGCATCTTCCTGACAACCCCACCTTCATCCTGTAATTCCCTGAATCCCAGGCACAGAGCATGCAAGGATGTGTGCATGTGTATCCAAAACATGGCACACAGACTAGTCACACATTAAGGACGTGCTGGATTCTCTGCATGCCACAGGCACTCTACAGTGTGTGCATACATCCACTCAGCCATGAAGCAGAGGAGGAGACACTGATTTGCACCCCCCCCCGCCAAACCTTAGCTTCCAGAAGAGGATACCTGGTTGAAACAGCAAGAAATGGGCACCAATGAACCCAAGCATGTCTTTCAGAAAGACACACAGCCTTGGGTCAGTGTCTACTGAAGACTGGAGAAAAGAATCCACCACGCACCAGACCATATACTCTCCATCTGAAGTCTGATATATAAAACTTTGATGGTTTTGGTTCCATGTCATCTTCAAAACACTTGGCATTTGTTTGTTTGTTTGTTTTTAAAGAAAGAATAAACTTAAAAGGAAAAGGGGGTCTATTGGATAACAGCAGCTTTCTCTGATTATAGCTCCACAAAGGCACCCTAAGATTGACTAACTCAGTTACATGAAAAAAAAAAAAAAAATCACTGAGAAGTTGGCTTCTCAGACCTTTCCATTTTATTAAATCTTTTCTGGCCTTTGTCACCACTTTCCAATGAATTTTCATTTTTTAGCATGACAGAATCCTAGGAAAAAATTCTCCACAGCTTTTTCTGTCCATTCTAAATATTTATCATTCAAAAACATGTGTCATTTTTAAGGAATGTTTGCCACCCTTGATTAAGGGGAGAGGGCAAATAATCTTGGAGTAGTCCTTCTAAGTTTGTCCTTACAATCTTTCTTTTTTTATTCATTTTGTTTGAAAGAATTGAGCCTCAGTACAATTGATTTCCCAGCTCCCTCAAGTGGGTTCCAATGTTGCTGACAACAGAAAAATTGAATGATTTGTTGACTGTATCCAAAGATGCAGCAATCCTCACTCCATGTAGAAGTTTCACAATAACTTGCAACTTACAGCTGGTATTTTCTGCTCTTTGCTCATGAACTCTAAGGCTGAAAAAATCAGTATTAAAAAAATCCCCAAACCACCAGCCTGTCCCCACAAAGGGCTGTATCTGTGGGAATTAGAGGATGCAAAGTTAGGAAAGAGCAGCTGGGGCAATGTGTTGCAGAAATCTCTTACCTCGAGCTACACCTTTGTCTTCACTTGCTGGACATGGTTCAGCCCTGCCATTTTCCACATGTACCATCCTGCTGCCCATACAGTTGCTGGGGCAGTAATAACCCACCCCTCTCTGTCCCATAGGAGCTCACTTTCATCAGCCACGTTTCTCTCAAACAATTAATATGATAATTTTAAACTCAGAGCAATTACATCTTGCCCTACTTAGCTTCACATCTGTTTTCTCTGTAAGTTGCAGAAAGGCCTTTGCACATGAAAGCATGTCTGCTTTTTTCCAGGTGTCTCTGTTGGTCTAATAAATGGTATTACTTCTCTCCATTAACTTTTCCTTTTGTACTTCCTTAAACTTTGTAGTCGTAAGAATACTACCACTACAATATGTTATGATGGCTATTGTATTTCAGACTGAGCTGTAAAGTCAAGGATCTTACAGTCATTAAAAATCCCCCAACACTTCTCACAAAAGCA